>NC_137786.1:30816407-30998907 GCF_963383645.1 Muscardinus avellanarius | reverse complement strand
ATATTGATTGTTACTGAACCTATACAATTGGAACCATAATGCTTCTTTTGGACAATATTTTTGTGAATTTTATTGATTTTGAAATTTGTACCTGAAGTTCATCCATTTTTAGTGCTTTTATGTTTTTCAAATATGTGACTCTCACAGTTTATTAATTTCACTATGGTGGATAATCTGGTTGTATCTTACTTTAGACTACAATATTTATGAATATTTACATACATGATTAGTAGACACTTTGTACTAGTTAATATCTCCACCAGAGAGCCAGAAAAGTTTCTGTTGCTCTATCACTTGGGTTATTTCAGTCAATTCATATTAGTGCTAGTCATTCCATAAGGTATATGATGGTATCCCATGGTGATAAGGTACAATACCTTTGTGACACTTTTAAATAGATATATTGTCTTGAGTTTACCGTTGTGTGATATACTTTTTGCAAAAATAGTCTTCAACCTAAAAATATAAAACTGTATCATTAGTCCTTGGGTATATAGGACTAATAACAAAAATTATAGAATTTGTAGAAAACAATCAAACCTATGGAAAGCAAGAAAATTAGCAGTAAGAAATTTAGAATCAAATGTTTAATGAAAAAATAATTTTTAAAGGACTAACACATGACTAAAATACTGAAAAACTAAAAATAACATAAGCTGAGAAAAGCACAAGCAAAAATTTAAGACATGAAATAAAAAAATTTATGGTAGATATTAAGAAAAGTAAAACAAAAATCACAATCAAACATTGGTTCTTTAAAAATATACTAAAATATAAAATAATCATCTATCTTAAGGGAAAAGTACAACTATATAAAATAAGAAGTAAGGGTGAGATAGAGGAAATTTAAATAATTATACAAAAGCCTTTGTATAGTTTCAGACAAATGAGTCATAATTCTGGATTCAACATATAACTTTCTAAGAATCTATAATTTAAAACTTAACCCAGCTGAAACAGATAATCTTAAAAGGTAAAAGTATCCAGGCATGGTAGCGCACACTTTTAATCCCAGTATGTGAGAAGCTGAGAAAAAAATCTCAGTTGTGCAGCCAGCCTTAGAAACTTAGTGAGACCTTCTGCAACTTAGTAAGACCCTGTTTCTAATTAAGAAATTTTAAAAAATGGCTGGGGGTATAGTTCAGAAGTAAAATGCCTCTGCGTTTAATATCCAGTACCACATACACAAACATAGACACAAAATAAAGGAAGAAAGGAAGAGTGAAAAAATAAAGAAAAAATTACACAGAAAAGAAAAAATAGAAAAATTTCCAAGAAATAACCTTAAAAATCACAAGAGCTGGGGAAATTTTATAAAATCTTAAAGAATTCCAGTGCTTTTAAAATACTCAGGCCAATGAAAAAATAAATTTTTCAAAATTTACATTGGCTTTGGACAAAGATAAGGAAAACAAAGTCAAAAAACAAATATCCTAAAGTATTAGCAGAAAGAAATCCAGAAATAATTTTAATAATAAATTGAGGAGAGAAAAATCTAATGTATACAATAATGGCCTATATTAGGAAATAATTTTTATATAACATTATTAGATTTAAGGTTACAAATCATATGATCATTTGAAAAAACTCAAAAAATATAGCTTTTGACAACTTTTCTTGATATTTTAAAAAATTAAAATAGGAATAGGTGATAAGTTAATATAATAAATTATTTCTATATTAATCCCAGCATGATGATTAAAGAGAAAATTTTAAATTCAAGAACAAGACAGAGGTTCTATTGCTTCCACTGTTATTTAATGTCATGCTGGAGATAAAAAGACAAAGCAATGAAGAGAAATTACAGGTATAAAATTTTGAAGGGGAAAAATGAACCCCTCCTGACTTTAGTTCATATGATTACTTTCCAAATAAACTGACAAAAGATTATATAAATATATTTTATAAATAAGAGTATGCATACATTTTGGGGGCTTCCCTTTACAATAACCAGTTAGGTTTTGTTTGATTACAGCTACAAGATGAAAACTCAATACTCTCTCTGTCTGTAGCCAGCATACCCTGTGCCTGGCATGCATGCATGCTTGTGACTAAAAGTACCTCATGTGATTATAACAAGCAGACCTGGAGTGGTGTTTCAGGGGCCATCAAAACTCATCAAGCTGGGCCAAAAGCTTGGAACATAGCAATTGCTGATTTACTGAGACAAAACCCACAGAGGTCACAGGTCAGTGCTCTGAAGTATCATGGGCTAACCGTCAGCAGAGCAGCAATGGTCTCTGAGGCGCACTGAGTCCTTAAAAGCAGGCTGCAGGCTCTGAACAGAACATCATAGTCTAGCCCTGTGGAGTTTGGGCCTGGAGAGCACAGTGGTCTGCCGCCAATCAGAGACTCCTGTTTCCATGCACTAAGAACTATATCTACTTAAAGAGGCTTTAGGGGACAAACTCAAAAGTTAGATTATAGGAGTCAAATTGATAGAGGCAAATTACTTCTAACATAGACATTATTATAAAGGGATAACAAATAAACCCAGGACTCACACACAAAGAGAAAGAAGATGCCAAGGCAAAAGAATCATAAACCTGAGAACACTGAAAATATGAAAATGATGAACACTGAGAAGGGGAGTTTACCAATAAAGATTTCAAAGAAAGTATACAAAAGATGAAGGAGGAAATTGAGGCTTTAAGAAAGAGCCAGAAAGAGGCTTTGAACAAAATCAAAGAAGAAGTCAATAAAGAACACAATAGCAACCATCTCTGGCAGGCCACTTAGAAAACAGGGTATCACTCTTGGAAGAGAGTTCATTAAAAACTGAAAGCCCAGTCAGCAATATATAGAAGACATTACAACAACAGAACCTAAACTTCCAACAAATATGGGAAAATACAAAATGTCCCATCTTGCAAATAAAAGGCATTGAATAAGTTCTAGGAGAACAAACCAAGGCAATCAGAAACATCTTTAGAGAAATAATTTCAGAGAATTTTCCAAAAAAGGCAAAGACTTGGGCATCCACATAGAGGAGACATGCAGAATATTGTTAAGAAAAGATCAAAAAAGGACCTCCCATGACATGTAGTAATCAAAAGGAAACAATATTTAAAGCAGTGAGAACAAAAAAAATGGATGATGTTCATGGGAAAAACAATAAAAATCACTCCAGACTTCTCAACCTAGGTCATGAATGCAAGGAGGAACTGCTATGAAGTACTCCAGAGCCTGGAAGAAAACAACTTTCAACCATTACAGTTCTTGGCCAGCGTTAGCTACTTAGCGAGGCCCTTTGCAACTCAGTGAAACCCTGTTTCAAAATAAAGTACAAAAAATAGATCTTAGGTGTAGCTCAGAGGTAGAAAGCCCCTAGGTTCTATCACCAGTACAAAAAATAAGACATAGACAGGCAATGTGGATTAAAAATAATATAACTGTAACTGTATGCTGTTTGCAAGAAATTTACCTTACAACCAAAGATATACATATGCTAAATATGAAAGGATGGAAAAACATATACTATTCAAATGGAAACCAAAGCAAGCAGGGGTAGCAATGCTCATATTTGACAAAACAGACTTTAAGCTAAAACACATAAGAAAAAACAAATCAAGACACTTCTTATTCATAAAATGAACAATTCAACAAAAAGATGGAATGATAGTAAACTTTAAGCCCCAAATCTGGGTGCACTCAGTTTATAAAACACAAACTTTATCACATCAGGCCTCAAATAGACCCCAATACAATAATATTGGGAGATGTCAACACACTACTCATCTAGATTTCACCACCTGATCAGTCTTTCATACAAAATATGAGTAAAGTCTTTTTGGACCTAAAAAATAAATAAGTGGCCTTTTATTTTCATATTATCAGTAATACGGCCCTGTTACAGGCCTATTAACCTCATAAATTTATCATTAATCTTTGAAGAAAAATATGTAAATATATAAGTGTAACATGAGGGTTTCTACCTAAAGCAAGGCATAAAATTTTTGGAAAAGTTTGACAAGCCAGGCTTGGTGGTGCACACCTGTAATCCCAGTACTTGGGAGGCTGAGACATGGGATGACAGGTTGGAGGACAGCCTCAACAACTTAGTGAGGCCTTCCGCAAGTTAGTGAGACCCAGTTTCAAAATAAAATAATAAAATAGGGCTGGGGATGTAGTTCGGAGATAAAATGCCCCTGGATTTCATCCCCAGCAAGAAAAAAAAGAAAAAAGAAAAAAAAAAGACAAAGTATATCACGTGAATTCAGATTTACCTCAATGCTAAGAATTATGTTTAGATAAGAAAAATTCTTTTGATCTCAGGTAGAAAAATAGATTACTTTGAGTTTTATGTAGCTTTAGACTCTTAAAAATTAGCATTACTCTTACTCAAATTGTTTGGAAGATTATTCATTTGGCCTAGTTATTGATGATCGCACTGTCTCTCTCATACCCTTGTGCATTTTGTGCATTGACTACGTCCAGAATCACGTTTATGTGTATGCAGAACCATGTGTGGGAATCTAATTATTTGTCACCTTTATGTAAAACCACCACCTGCTTAATTCTTACTATTAAGCTTTGTAACCACTAAAAAAAAAATAAAATAAATAAAATAAAACAAGAACTAATAAGTGGGATGGCATTAAACTTAAAAGTTTCTGCACACCAAAGGAAACCATCAAGTGCCTAAAGAGAAAGCCTAGGGAATGAGAGATCTTTACCAGCTATTCCTCTGACAGAGGATCAATATCTAGAATATGCAAAGCACTTTTATGACTTTACACTAAAAACAACAAATAACCCAGTCAAAAAATGGGCAACTGAAATGAATAGAAACTTCACAAAGGAAGAGATACAGATGGATAATATATATATTAAAAAATGTTCAGCATCATTAGCAATCAGGGAGATGCAAATCAAAACTGCACTGAGATTTCATCTAACTCACCAATCAGAATAGCAATCATCAAAAGGTCAAATAACAATAAAAGTTGATGAGGATCTGGGGAAACATGAACTCTTCCCCACTATTTGGTGAGATTGCAAACTAGTTCAGCCACTATGGACATCAGTGTGGAGATTCCTTAGAACACTGAGAATGGATGCACCACATTTTCTGGCTATACCACTTCTAGGTATCTTTCCAGAGAGGTTGAAAGCAAAGAACTATAGTAATATATCATACTCATGTTCATAGCAACACAATTAACAATAGCCAAATTATGGAACCAACCTAGGTATCCATCAACAAATGAATGGATTATAAAATTATGAGAAAGCCATGGTGGCACACACTTGTAATCCAAGCATTTGGGAGTCTGAGACAGGAGGATTGCAATTTGCAGGCAGCCTCAGCTACTTAGTGAGGACCTCTGCAACTCAATGAGAGCCTGTTTCAAAATAAAGAGAATAAAAAATAGGGCTGGAGGTGTAGCTCAGAGGTAGAATGCCCCTGGGTTCCACCCCCAGTACTGCAAAATAAATAAATAAATAAATAAATAAATAAATAAATAAATAAAATTATGAGAAATACACACCATGGAATTCTACTAAGCAATGAAGAAAAACAAAATCATGTAATTCGTGAAGGAAAGAACATAGAGAAGAGTATGTTAAGTGATAATAGCCAATCACACAAAGTGAAGAGTCATGTATTTTCTCTAATATGCCCAAGCTAGGGAGTAATTTAGATACAAGAGTGCCTCTAGATAATAGAGGTGAAAACTAAGTGGAGCCTGGGAGGAGATCTAAGGGAAGGGGAGGAGGAAGATGGAGGTTTATCAGTGGAAATACTGCCATCAACTATGTGTACATATGTGAATGTACTAGTTTCAGTTTCAATACTCTGTATTGGGAAGGGGAAAAATGGGAAGGTGGGGGGGCAACAAGTACTATGTGCATGTATGTCATTGTCAACATAATCTACATTATGATGTGAGACTAAATGCACAGATAAAAAATTAAAAAGTACTAATTATAGTAAATACATATAAATATAATTACATAATATGATTACTACTTTAAATTCTATTGCTATGATAGTTATAGGTAAAATCAAAATAAAATGCTTAGAAATAAACTTAGAAACTCATGTGTAAGATGTATGTAATTAAAATGTTACCAAAAGTCACAAGAGAAGACTTACAATTTAATAAAGATAACATTTTTTATATCTAAAAGTCAATTTTCCTTATGCAAACACACAGAGATAAAATTCTAATAAACACGCTTCAACTTTTTAGACTAATTAAAAATAATTCAAAAAGAGTCATGTAAACGCTTTTAAAGCTGAATTGTAATAATAGCAATAGCTTTGCCAGATAAAAAGATATAAGATAAAGCTTCAATGAGTGAAATGATATGATATCAGAACATAAGCAGGCAGATCAGTGGGACAGAGGAAACATTCAGAAAGAACCCAAACATCTTGAGGACTTGAGTGTTTGATTAGGTGACATTTCAAATCAGTGGAGGAAGTTGAATGATTCAATAAGTGGCACTGAGGCCACTAGATATGTATCCTGAAAAACTATGCTAGACCTATGTCTCATCATTCATGAGATAAATGCCAAATAAATCTAATATTTATTTTAAAAAATCAAATCATAGCACAGAAAAAAACTGAGAGCATTTTTATAACCTCGAAGCAAACTTTGCTATAATTCAAAAGCTGGAAGTCTTAAAGGACTTATAAATATGGTTGCATAAAATTGATGTAAAAGAAATCTTGCGCCGGGCGTGGTGGCGCACGCTTGTAATCCCCGTGCTTGGAAGGCGGAGACAGGAGGATCGCGCAGGTTCGAAGCCAGCCGCGCTGCCTTAAGAGACCCTGTTTCAAAAATATAAAATAGGTCTGGGAGTGTAGCCCAGAGGTAGAAGGGCTTCCAGGAACCCCAGTACCACCAAAAAAAAAAAAAAAAAAAAAGAAGAAATGTTGCATTAAACATTTAAAAGAGTCAAAATAATAAAAAATATTTACAAATTTGAAATATATGAAGAGCATATCGCTGTAGCACATATACTATGTTTCTCATAATGAAAAAATAAGTATAACAAACTAAGAAGATACAAATAATTCTTAGAAAAAATTGTAAGAAGTTTGTTATTATTGTTTCTGAACAAATAAAGCTCAGTCTCATCTATTAAAAACTGAAATTAAGTAATAGACCAGTAGAATAGTGGGAAGAAATTGGGGGAAGAAAGTAGGTAGAGGAAAATGGAGGCTTAATAAAAGAAATAGTTTAAATAATGATATGCCCATGTATGAAAGTGTCACTACTAATCTCACTAACTAATGTGTATATGGGAGGGGAGGGGTTGGAGCTGGGAGGAGAAACACAAGTGCTGTGAGCAAGTATACTTGTATGATTTTGAAACTCAGTATAACGTGTATTTACAATGAATCAATAAAATATTATTTAAAATAAAATGAAAGCTAAAACTCTACTGGAATGTCAAACTTTGGGATTTTTGCTAATTTGATATAGACTCCTAGGGACTTTTGTGAAGATGTCAGTGGCCACAACTCTACAGATGGTAACCTGACAATATCTGTAAAGTGGCAAAAGCTTTCCCAAAACCTTTTCCCTGTAACAACATTAGTTACAGCAAAAGATTATTATTTTTAAATTTAAATAAAATTTATTTTGTAATTAAATAAAATTTACCACTCAGTATAGTCAAATTAAAACAAAGAACAGATATCAATATTTATTTATTTATTTATTTATTTTTATTTAATATATTTTTATTGGTATCTTGTAGTCAAACATCTCACTGGAATACAAGACTTGTGACGATATACAAGCACACATTATCCAATTAGCCTTTATTCAATCCCCATCCCATTCCCTCCCTCTCCCTCAATCCCATGATTGATTTAGTGATTAACTTTGATATATTTGTTTTGAATACATTATGTGCTTTAAAGAGATTCCATTTTCTCCCATCCCATCCCCTCCACCTTAGTTGCTCCTCCATAGGGCCCTTTCTTCAACTAGATTTAGTGGCACATCTAAATAATTATAGGGACATAAAAAAAAGAAATGAGGAAAACTATGGTAATGATAGAAAAGCATCCACAAAATACATTGGTGTTGGACAGTGTATAGATGGCTGATCTATTAAAAAATTATCTAGACAGGGCGTGGTGGCACACACTTGTAATCCCCGCATTTGGGAGGTGGAGACAGGAGGATTGTGCAGGTTCGAAGCCAGCCTCGCTGGCTTAAGAGACCCTGTTTCCAAGTAAAAATATAAAATAGGTCTGGAATTGTAGCCTGGAGGTAGAAGGGTTCAATTCCCAGTACCACCAAAAAAAAAAAATTATCTAGCTTTGTCCAGACTGAAGAAATATCCAGGAACAGGAATGGAATAAAAACAAAAACACAGGAAAGTACTAGGCTAATGACACAGCTGGTTTCATATTTTCATTAAAAGAGATGGGAACCAGAAAATAAGTTTATATTTGTTATGGTTAGATATAAAATGTTTCCTAAAGAGCTCATGAATTAATGTTCAGCTGATGTAATTAAGTCATGAAGGTTGTAATCAATCAGTGAATAAATCCATTGTAATGGACTCACTAGGTGGTTACCTAGGCAGGTGGGGAGTGGCTGGAGGAGGTGGGCCCTGGAGATGTGGCCTTGGTTATTGTGCTGGTATCTTTGAATCCCTTTACTTGTTCTCTTGCTTCTGGCCTCCATAATGTGAGAGTGGAGCTTGTGCTCTCCTCTCTGCTTTCTGTTACCATGCCCTGAGCTCTGCAGAACAAGCCTTGCATGGACTGAACCTCTAAATCTCCCAAAAGTGTGAGCAAATAAATCTTCCTTCCTCTAAATTGTGTGGTCAGTCATTTTGGATTATGGCAGTGAGAACACTGATTGAGACAATGTTCACTTGTATATGTATATAAAGCCTATGGAAATTCAGGCAAGACAATAACAAGGATGCTTACCTGTTGTTTCTTTAGTTGGGGTTGAGAGAAGGGTGGATGGAGGACTGCAAATGAAAAGAGCTATTATTTTTACATACATATTTATTTAAATGTTTGACCTATGTAAATTTATTATCAAATAAAAAATTAAACCAGTAAACAAGCAAAAATAGATGAGTCAAAAATGGATGGTAATGGACCTACCATATTATCCAGCTATACCACTCCTAGGTATCTAACCAAAGGGATTGAAAGAAACAAACTATGAAACCAGCCTAGGTGTCCGTCTACATTTGAATGGATTAAAATATGGGATAAAAACACAATAAAATTTTACTCAGTCATAAAGAAGAATAAAATCCATGTCATTTTGCAGGAAAGTAACTGGAACTAGAGAATATTATGCTAAGTAAGAGTTGGTCACAAAACACGAAAGGTCAAATGTTTTCTTTCATATATGGAAGCTAGAGAGAAATCGGGATATAAAAAGGACTCTAGGTAAAGGAGGAGAAACCATAGCAGAGTGATAGAGAAGGCCCAAAGAAGATGGGTGGGGAAGGGAAATTTGATGAAGGGAACTCTTCAATGGTCATGATGTACATACAAAATTACCAATACCAATACCAATCTCATTGTGCAGGGAGAGGAGGAGGGAGAGGGACAAGAGTTGGGTGAAAGGCTCACTGAGTTTTGTGTACATGTGTGTATCTATAATTCTAAACTTCACCATGATATATGCTTACATTGAATCAATAAAAAATTTAAAAAGTATATGCTATATATGTAACATATGATATCTGCTTAGAAATACTCATGCATTTAGTATATATAAAAATATATACCACAAACACCTTTTTGTAATTAAAAATAATTTTGTGAGAAAAAAACAAAATGAAAAGATAATCTACTTTTGTGAAGGAAAATGTTCTTTCCTAAGTAGAAAGCAAGGCACGTAGGTAATTTATATTGTGGAATGGCTTGGAAACTTTTCTGCAAAATATGTTTTTTTATAACCTCCACCAGCAACATTTGGGAATAATGAATACAATGCAGTGTGCTACCCCTTGAGAACAAAGACTCTCAGGCTGTCTGCCCTGGTCAAAGAGTGTTAAATCTGAGCTGCCCTGGAATAGCAGCACTTTCCAGACTGTCTCACTAAGGATCATAAAGCTACTGTCTGAAAGAAAGATCTTGCTCAAAGCAAATCAGCCTGGGAGCAACTGCCCATTTACCTCATTTTAACGATGAAATCTATATCCTATGTTTTTTCTCCTTTCTCCATTCATTCTGGCTGCAATAAGACTCTGAAAAACACGTTGAGACTTAGATTTTTTTTTATAAAACCTAGATTCATTTGCAAATTTAAATTCATATTCTTTCCATTCTTTTTCAGTAGGGAAGGGGGTGCAAAAGAAAAAGTAGAAGTCATTCTTAGAAAAGCATATGCATGAATGTGTGTTCATTGTTGTGTTTATGGACTTGCACTTGATTTTGCTTTCAATTTAGTAATTCAATCCAATAAATATTAATTTAGGACATAAGGGAGGAGTATAAATCAAGGTTTTCCAGAGAAATAGAGCCCATATAAATATGGATATCTTTATAAATATAGCATCTGTGTAGTTTTGGAGGATGAGAAGTTCCCAGATCTTCTATTTGCAAGATAGAGACCCAGGAAAGTGGTAGTATGGTGCCAGTCCAAGTTGGAAGGCCTGAGAACCAGGAACACTGAGAGTTAAGTCCCAGTTCAAGGGAGGAGGACCAATATTCCAACTCAAGAAGGGAAAGAAAGAGAGAATGCCAACTCCATTCGTTTATCTGCTATATTCAGGCTCTCAAGAAATTGGGGTGTATGGATGTATATATCCCAATTCCTTGAGAGCCTGAGTATCCAGATAGATAGATAGATAGATAGATAGATAGATAGATAGATAGATAGATAGATATAGAGAAATTCTCTCTTTCTTTGCCTTTTTTGTTTTCAGGCCTTTAAGATATTGGATGAAGCCCTTCCACACTGGTGAGGGCTCTCTTTTATTCAGTCTCTTCATCCAAATGCTAATATTATCCAGAAACATCCTCACAGACACACCCAAAAATGGTGTTTAATCAGATTACTAGGTACCCCATGATCTAGTCGATTTGACACATAAAATTAACTATCATCATAGGATACAGGAAAAAATTAACCATCACAAGGGAGATCCAGGAATACACACACACACACACACACACACACACACACACACACACACACACACACAGATAAGATATAAGCCCTATCAAATCCTATCTCTAAGGAGTAGTGCTAATTTTGTACAAATGTAATAATGAGCTATTGTAACAACTCCAGACATTGCTAGGCATGGTCCACTGTCCAGATGGCATAGAATGGGAGATGCCAGACTAGGAACTGGATGTTCATCTGAAGCAGAGAAGGCCTTGAGTGGCAACACTGGTAGGAGTGCTTTGAGGACATTCAGCCAAGGTTGGAGGAGAGGGCCATTTTAAAGGGGTCCAGGCAGTATTGCAAGCAGCTGCAAATACTTTTATTGTGGAGCTGTAAGGCCTGCTGAGGGGTGAGCAGATAGAGTACAGACATGGGAATCAAAGAGCTAGCACTATCTGGAGATGAGCAATCAGTTCCAGGAAATGCATAAGTGGGAATAGGGCCTGAGCTGGAACTGATATTTAGAAATCTTCCCACAAAATGGGAAGGGGATGTTGATGTACAGAAAAATGAAAAGTGGGTACCTGTATTAGAGAGACTGATATGCCAGGAAATTTTCATATTTGTATCTGAGCACAAACCAGACAGAAAGTAGTGAATTCAAAATATAAACTTAGTTACCTTGAATAACACACACAATAAAATAATTCAAAGAGAATCACAGCTAAGTGTACACATAGAAATCAAAACATTTCTAGGAAATAAATAGGAGAAAATCTTTATAATCCCAAGGATAACATAAAATTACCAGACAAAATACAAAAAGTATTAATCATGAAAGAAAAATTGTTAAATTTCATTTCATTACAATTTAAAAGTTCTTTAAAAAAAAAAAACACCTTTAAGAAAATGAAATTGCAAGCCAAAATTCACAATACAAATATTCAACAAAGGTCTTAAATTCTGAAAACTTAAAAATTTTTACAACTTAAAAATGATAAACAACCCAATAAAACAGAAAAGAATATATATTAATGTCCTATAAGCACATGGTAAGATCCTCAACATCAGTAGTCATCAGGGAGATGCAAGTTAAAAACACAATACAGTATCACTACACATCCACTGAGACCAGCCAAAATTAAGAATGGCGTGTGTGTGTGTGTGTGTGTGTGTGTGTGTGTGTGTGTGTGTGTGTGTGTAAGGAAAATTTAATGTTAAATTAGTTTAAAGTTCACATAGAAAAGCGCCCAAAAGAGCCAAGAAGTTTAAAAAAATAGTTAAGAGAAAGCTGCCTTATAGATATCAAACTTACCACAAAGCAGTATATTATACAGGCAGAGACAAATTGAGCAGTGGTTAGACTAAAATATTTCAAAATATATATACAAGTACATATGTGGAAACAATATATGAAAAGAGAATTGCCAATGGGTCAGAAAATGATAAATTTAATTTTAAATTATTAATCAATTAAAACTAAAATTATTTAATAAAAGAATACTTTTTAGTAATTGTTCCTAGAAAATTGGCTGTATAGGAGAGAAGAGTGAATGGGTTAGAAATTGGGGAAGGGCTAAATGAGTGATGTGTGTATGTATGCCTCTAACATCTTATATTCCATTAAGATTTATGACGATAATGCACCAATAAAAAATTTGAAAAAGCAAATATATAAATATTATTATTATAAATAAATTATTATTAGATAAAAATCAAGAGTAAGGTTTTTCTATAACTTTGTAGTAAGGAGGAATTTCTTTAGCCAAACAGAAAATTCAGGAAATAAAGTGAAAATAAATATATTTAACAACATAAAGTTTCATTTTTCGTAAAGGCGACAGAACAAAACACTGTACTAAAAGTCTAAAGAAAAGTAAAATAGATGCTTGCAACTCATAAATCAGCCAGAAATTTAATTCCTGTATAATAAAGATATTTATAAATTGATTAAACTCTCTCTCTCTTACACACACACACACACACACACACACACACACACACACTGACAATAACATATGAACTTGTTTGAATAAATATTTGGAAAAATGATCAATCTCATTACTTATAAACAAAATGTAAAAAATAAGACATTTTCCACCTCCAATGTAAAAAGAACTAAAACACATCTAGTCCTTGCATATTTGTAAAGAAATATGTACTCTCAAACATGTGAGTGCAAATTGTCACAACATTTAAAAAAAATTGGCGATTTTTGGCAAAAGTAAACAATACAACATGTTAAATAATATGTATTTGTGTGTGTACCTATAAAAGTAGTTTGCATATGTATAATATTAAGAATGCATATGTATTATATGTACAAAGTTAGTACATATTGACTTAAGTAAGTATTAACTTTTAATATGTATTAACCTAATAATATATGTGATACATATGCTAGTATGCATATTGATATAGCATATATACTAATACATATTACATATATAATATATATGCATGTGAATATATCTCACATGTTTACACAATAATATATTGGGAAAATTCCACTTTCAGAACACAGTATATAAAAATAAGATCAGCAGTAATATAAGAATGTTTATTGAAAATTTTTGTTTTAGAAAAAACAATATTTTTGATTGCCTTATCATGGGTAAAATATGATGATTCTGTGCCAAAAAATATCATTATAATAAAGAAATGAGCAATAGTTTCTGAATTGGAGTTTAGAAACATGAAAGCCATGATCTATATAAGTATATGCCTGTCATTCATGTGTTGAACTTTGAGCGAAGTACCCAGCTCTCACTGGAGGACCCACTACTCCAATCTCAGACCATGTGCTTCCTGGGAGTTTCCATCCCCAAGGCAAGTTCGGTCCCATGACCCAGGTGGTAAAATACTGAGGCTTGGAATACACAGTCAATCCAATTCAATCCCATAAAGTCTAATCAAACTCTTCCTGAGAATGTTGAGTGCTTGGGTTACAAAACAAGCAGTCTCTTTTCTGTACAACGTGTACCTGTAAAGATGTGGGGCCACCACTGCCATTAGTGAAGCCAGGAGCCACCATGATAAAGCACGTCCACAAAGCCATGGTGACAGATGGGGGCACAAACACAATGTGAAACACAAATGTGAACATGACCTTTTGAGCTATACCTGGAGCTGTGCGAGCATCTTCCACATGACTTTGAGGGGGCTTCCTGTCACTTGGATTTCCTGATACATTTACATATTTTGGTAACATGGACATGAAGGAGGTATGTCCTATGATTGCCCAAAGGAATAGAAATGAAAAAGGTTGAGAGAGGATTATTAAATTAAAACTAATCATATTATTAGTATGATATTATTCTACGTAATGCTACTGTAGTATTGATAGTATACTTTCGGATTTCAGTTATTATTGTCATGTATAAGGTTTGAAATTTTTAAAAATTTGAAATTTTTAAAAATCTTATTAAAGACTCAGTGCTTTAACTTTTGATATCAATAAGTCTGTATTTCTTCTGCCTTTATAAAATGGAATGTGAAGCCCAAATGTATCTAAAAATTCAAGCATACATTTTTTTGTTTTTTAAATAAGGACATATATTGTAGTTTAACAAATATGTTTTGGCAGCATGACTATAATTATAACATTTTAAAATTTGTTTTTGTTAATTATTTTTATTCATATTGGGTACAAAATACATATAAGTTACCCATAGTGTGAAGTGTGGGGTTCTAAGAGAATGGAGTGAAATACAGACCATGGTAAGGGTTTAAATTACAGAGAAAGACCAGATTGAGATGACACGAGACTCTATCATATGCAAGAGGGACTCCACACTCTACTCTGGGCTTGGTGGGAGCTACAAGATTCTGAGCAGTTGAAAGTTACGGTGAGATGGAAAGCTGGCGGTGTAGGGAATGAGCATGGGCAAGATAAGATGAAATTTCCCGTCCTTTGGACCTGAAAATCCATTCTCCTCGTACACTCAATTTTGCTTTAGTTCCAAAATGATATAAGTGAAATTTTAAAAGTCAACAATCTATTTCTGCTGTGACTCAAATGATTTTATGCTTTTATGTAAGAAAAAAGCTTGTTTCTATAATAAATTGCTGTAAACTGTTGAAAGCATTTATGTCTTCCTAAATGGAATTATGTGGCCAAAGACATGATTATCAGTTCTTTCTGTCCTGCATTTCTGTGTTCTATCCACTCTTTTTGCAATAGACAAGTGCAAATGTTATTAAGAAACCAAACTCAAAGAGGCTTTATCAGTCACCTACAGATAATGCTGCTTCAGCCCTTCAGACGCACAGCTACCAAATGGGAACATTAATTTTTGATGGGACTATTTAATAAATATCTAGTATAATCCATGTCACCTTAGGTCCATGGTAGAATTTCCCCCTAAAAAACAGTATCTGATTTTTCTCTCTTTCTAGAAATACAAAAATGACTCTTCCTAGCCCCATTACATTTTGGTGGGGCCATGTGATTCATTGTTCCAAATGGACCAAAGAAAGTGGTAGAGATATGTGCCCATTCTGAGAACAAGTGCAGAATAGCAGGTATGAGATCCCTATGCTGTCTTTCCCCCTTACAATAAGAGGACCATGATTCATGATAGTGGAAGTATAGGATTGTGGAGCTTCTATCAGCCCAATGACTATGAGAAAAACAGAGCCCGCCTTCTTGCTCCTATGTTCAAACTGCATTGCTTATATATATATTCATAAGCAAGAAGTGAAATACTGGCATTCTCAATCATTGATATTCTAAGTTTTATATGCGCCTGCAGCATCTTTAGCTTATCCTATGTAATAAACTTTCAAAGACATCTCTGAAAATCTGATGATTACTATGTATTTCCTCTTCATTTGCTGAAGTCAGACAATATTTTATATAAGGAATAAGAATAAGCTTCTCCATATATTTCCTGCCACAGATGAATATTAAGGATTAAAGATTATCTAGCTCACCAGGCATGGTGGCACACACTTGTAATTCCCGCGCTTAGGAAGCTGAGACAGGAGGATTGCACAGGTTCGATGCCAGCCTCAGCTACTTAGTGAGGCTCTCAGCAACTTAGTGAGACCCTGTTTCCAAATAAAATATATAGTAGGTCTGGGAGTATAGCCCAGAGGTAAAAGCCTCTGGGTTCCACCCCCAGTACCACAAAAAACAAACAAACAAAGATTATCTAGCTCATTGGTAGCATTTGTGTGTGTGTGTGTGTGTGTGTGTGTGTGTGTGTGTGTGTACTTATGGGTACATACTATTGATTAATGTTGTAAAATGTCAACTACTTTTGCAAGTAAAAATTGATAAGTCAGTACAAGAAAATCCATGAAATAATTCTTGAGTTGTTTCTCATAAGTAGCCTCTCAGCATACTATCTCTTATTAGAACTAAAGAAACATCTCATTGCCCAGGTGCCAGAAGGAAGTAACTGGGTCTTTTGCTAAGTGGGCGGGGTTTACACAGTAGACAGTAGTAACTCTGTTTCTCCTTTACCTGAGGGTTGAAGTTGTGAGCTGAAAACAAGAATTTTTTAGCATGCTTACTTCAAAGAAAGTGACTTTCTGTTTCTCAGAAAGAACAATACTCTCTAGAGTCACATAGAAAGACCTCTTTGACATGAAAGAGATCTTCTCAGAAATTGTGCTGGTGAGGGAAATGAAAAGGTATCAAACCACTCAAATAGATTTAAACACTGAGAGGTAAAAGTATTTTCTCTTTGCCAAACCAAACCCCAGAGTTTAAAAGTTGGTTTCTAAAGTATTCACTAAATAAATAAACCAATTACATTTCTTTTTTCAGTGTAGCTCTGTATACTGACAAGTTCCTGTATTATATGGGAAGCGAACACTTGTCTTACAAGAAAATTCATTTTTCTCCCCATTTTGGCCCAAATGATACCTTACTCTCCATCTTGGCAGCCTCATATTACCTTCCTCTGCCCTTTAAGAGCATTACTTCTGCTGATTCTATTAAATTAGGAAAACTGAATGTATTTCCTCAAAACTCAAGAATAAAATCAAAATGTCTACTACCACCACTACTATTCCATATAGTACTTCAAATTCTAGCCAGATCAATAAGGCAAGAAAAGGACATTAAAGGGATACAAATAAGGATAATAATAAATGAAACTATCTCTGTAGATTAGATGATCCTATTCTTAGGAAGATTAAAACAAACTTAAATTGATCAAAGTAGTTGGATACAAAATCAACTTATAAAAATATCAGTTGGCTTTCTCTGTGCCATGAATACATTGAGAAGGGAATTCAGAAAATATATTCATTCACAATAATCTCAAAAAAAACCTTAGAAATAATTGTAAACAAGAAGGTTAAAAACTTCCACAATGAACATTATAGAACACTGAAGAAATTGAAGAAGGCCTCAAATTATAGAAAACATCCTATATTCTTGGATAGACAAAATAAATATTGTCAAAAGAGCTATAATACCAAAACTATTCTCCAGATTCAATGCAATTCCTATAAAAATACCAATGTCATGCTTCAAAGAGCTAAAAGTAAAAAGTGCCGCCTGTTACTCACTTACTAGATGTCTTGGCTATCAGGTTCACATTTTGCCATCCCAGTGCTTGTGTTCAAGTAACACTTATGTAAGAGCCTAACACTACATCAAAACATTTACATCATTCATTTTACTTAATCTTTGTGTGTGTGTGTGTGTGCTACTGGGGGTGGAACCCAGAGGCTTTCTACCTCTGGGCTATACTCCCAGACCTTTTTTATATTTTATTTGGAAACAGGGTCTCACTAAGTTGCTGAAAGCCTCACTAAGTAGCTGAGGCTGACTTCGAACCTGTATGATCCTCCTGTCTCAGCCTCCCAAGCGCAGGGATTACAAGTGTGCGCCACCACGCCCGGCCATACTTCATCTTTTCATGTAAGTAGGCATTGTACCATCTCACTAGCACAATAAGGTAGGGTACAGTGCAATAAGATATTTTGAGAGAGACCACATTTATGTAACATTTATTACTATACATCATTATATTTGTTATATTTTATTGATAGTTACTGTTATTAACTTTCTACTCTACCTAAGTTACAAATTAAACTTTATCATATATATTTTTCATATATATGTATAAAATTATGTATATGTTAAAAAGCATAGTATGTTTAGGGTTTGTCAATATTTGAGGTTTCAGGCATTTACTGAATGAGCTTGAAACAAAATCCCACAGATAAGAGAAAAATTTTGTGCATTGATTTTGAGAGAGAAGAAAATAGGTTGAAAGTTATTGAAGAAAAAAGAAAAATTTAAGTAGGGCACACTAATGTTTGGTGCATAAACAAGGTACATATTATTAAATAAAATGCCACTTTCAACAAATAAACACAAAGTTCATCATTATTTCACAGACTTAGTAGATTGGGTTGAGAACTGTACATGGGCAGGTATTTATTCTTTGCTCAAAAGAAACAGATTGAGTTTAATTAGAAAGGAATAAAATTAAGAAAAAACAGCTTGCTCCTTAGATCTGTAAAGTGGAGGGGAAGGGTACTGATTTGAGAATAAAAGAAGTATATGGGTTAAGTAACTGGGAGAGGGGGAACATTGCTACAAGCCAACCAACCAGCCAAATAAAAGGCTGGAATGACCCGAAGTACAAAGGCAACTTATCGAAAGGGCGATGAGGTGCATATCTAGACATGAGTGGTGATTTTGCTTTTCTAAAAGGAACTGTATCCCACAATTTTGACTTTCTGAAAATTAATGGAACAGAAAAAACAATGAGACTTTAGTTCTACCCTGGCCTTAATTCTAGCCAGGAAAAAATTACTGAGAACGTGGAATGGCGGGATCCATGCAAGGCAGTGACAATGTGCTGATGCATTTCATAATATCGAAGCAAGCTTATATTGGCTATAGTCAGCTACATGTTTCTCTTTAGGAAACACAATTTCTGAGCTGAACTTGTGCATCCTTGACATTGATGAAAATTATTATTTTATTACTTGGTTCATAAGGCCACTACTGCAAAATACTTTAAATCCACTTACAATCCCCCTGCCTTCTGTGTCATTCCATGCATTAAGTGCAATATGTATTTTAGTCACAGAGATATATTTTAGTGGTTTTTGTGTAACTAGTTCCATTTATATTTATCCATACATTTATTCTTTCCCACATCCCTCCTATTGGCTGACATTTTCTCTTTCATGTAGGCTTCTTTTTCTTCTGCTTAGATAACTGCTTTTAGTGTTTTTGTTCACTCAGGCAGTTTACTGAGGACAAAATGATTCATAAATTACTATCAGAATGTCTTCTATCACAAATATAATGCCTAAGATACATAAAGAACTCAAGAAACTTAACAACAAGAACAAAAATCAAATAACCCGACTAAAATGACGGACAATTTAACTATTTCAAATAGATACTTCTCAAAAAAAGAAGAAATGCAAATCACCAACAAATATATGAAAAATGTTCAATATAATTAGCAATAAGGGAAATTATAATAAAAATTGCACTGAATTTCCCTCAACCTCACGGAGAAGGCAATCATCAAGAATACAAACAATAATAAATGCTGATGAGGATGTAGGGGAAAAGAAACAACATATATACACAGTTGGTAGAATTGTAAAGTAGTACAACCACTATAGAAAAAACTAGGCATGGAACCACCAGATAACTCAGCTGTACCACTCCTTGGGATTGTTAAAAAAAAAAAGTCAGAATACGATAGTGATACATGCATATTCATGTTTATTTACAATAGTCAAATTGTAGAACCAACCTAGATATCCATCAATAAGTGACTGGATAAAGGAAATGGGGCATATACACAATGAAAATTTACTCAGCCACAAAAAAGAACAAAATTATGCTACTTACAGGAAAATGGATGAAACAAGAGATCATTATGTGAAGTGAAATCATCCAATCTCAAAAGTCAAATGTCATATTTTTTTCTCATATGTGGAAGCTAGAAAGAAAACACAAAAGATGGGGACTGTATAATAATAAGGCATGTGACCCATAAAATAGTGGAAAGAGATGGGAGAGGGAGGAGGAGAGGGGAAGAGGAGGCTTGAAAAAAGAAACAGACTTATTAATATTATGTACACATGTGAAGGTACCACTAACAATCTTACCAACATATATGGGGGGAGAGGAGAGGAGAAGGGACTGAGGGATGGGGTTATAAGGGAACCACATCATGAGATGTTGTGCACATATATAAATGTACCACTTTGATTCTCCCTATGATGCATATATATATTGCCCCAACAATTGTTTTTTAACAAAAGCATGCTTTATCTGGGTAAAAAAAAAATCAAGATCAACAGTTATTTTCTCCTAGCACTTTAAATATGCCATTATAAACATATTTTAAATAAGTCACATTCATTATAAAATTCACTTAGCCCTCCATATCTGTGGGTTCTGCATCTGAAGCCTCAACCAGATGCGGATAGAAGGAAAAAAAAGGCATTTGTACTGAACATGTATAGACTTTTTGTGTGTGTGTGGTACGTGGGGTAGAAGCCCTTCTACCTACGGGCTACACTCCCAGACCTATTTTATATTATTTTTATTTGGCAACAGGGTCTCTTAAGCCAGTGCAGCTGGCTTCCAACCTGCGCGATCCTCCTGTCTCTGCCTCCCAAGTGCCGGGGTTACAAGCGCAGGCCACCACGCCCAGCTAGACTTTTTTTCATTGTTTCCTAAACAATACAACAATTTACAGAGCATTTACATTGTATTAGGTTTTAAATAATCTACAAATGACTTGAAGTATACAGAATAATGTGCATAGGTAACATGAAACTATGAAGCCATTTTGTGTAACAGACTTGAATGTCCATAGATGTTGATAAAGATCTCCAGCTGACACTGAGAAATGACTGTGTCTGAATTATTATAGGAAGACAACTGGCAGTATTATTGGTTTTTCAATAAATTTTTTCTAGTACTTTCTAAATTAATAATTTTTCTAATAATTTTTAAGATTGCCTCAAGGTCTTTTTTAAATAATTTGAGTACTTTGTATGTTTATTTAATTGCGTTTTTGCTACTTGGGGTTCTCTGAGTATCTTGAATCTATGGTCTAGGATCTCTCATCAGCTTTGGAAACTTCTTTACTGTTACTTGTTCCAGAATTGCTCAACTTCGGTCTCTATCTTTGTTTTCTTTCTGTGAATCCAATTACACATAGATTAGGGGTATGTCTTATATGATTCTTACACTTTTGTTCACATTTCTTCTGCATATTTTCTGTGTGTTTCTTTGAGAATTTTCTATTAATCTATTATTTGTTTTTCCAATCTAGTATTTTATTTATTTTTAAAAATTTTGCTAAATTCTAAATTTTGGATATTGCATTTTTTAGTTTAGAATGTGTGTTTGATTCTGTTTTACAGATTTTAACTCTGTAAGATTCTTAAATGCTCTCCACCTTTTCCTCTATAATTATGAACACATGAACCATAGTTATTTTAAGATCTGCTAACTTCAAGTTCTGAATCATAATTGGGTCTGCTTCTACTGTCCACATTTGTTTTTCCTACTGGTTAAAAACAAATGGTCTTGACTTATCGTGTGCCCAGTAACTTTTATTATATTCTGGACATTATATTCCAGCTCCATCTAGAACTTCCAAATGATATGATCTTCCTGAGATAGAATTCACTCTTTCCTCTAATAGACAAATAGAACTGGGATAAACATAGTCCATTCGTGGACTTGAATGACAGCACAGGGTTAAGATTTTGGTTAAGTTTCGCATTGTACCTAGGATATAGTTCTCCAGGGGTCTTATTGACAGTCTGGTGGTCTGTGACTCCTTGGTCTTAAAATTATGTAGGCAATTTACTTCAGCCATTCTTCCAGAGTTTATTACTTTGTGGAACTACAGATTCCATTCTGCTTTCCAGAAGCTTTGGCCTCCCATGCAGCTTTAAAATTAACAAATGTCTTGTGTAGACAACCGTTCATAGGTTTGAGAGCCTTCATTTCTCACATGTTGTCATGGTAATCCTGTGCAACTTCTAAAAGTTTTGTTTGTTTCTTTTACTACAAGAAACAATCCTTTGCCTAGACCAAATTTCAATATTCAGTCTCTACCCCATGCTCAAAAACATATATTCACATATATATGTATGTATATTTGGTACTAGGGATCGAACTTCTGAGCTATACACCCAGGCCTTTTTAAATTTTTAATGCTGAAACAATCTTCCTAAGTTTCTCAGGGTTTCACTAAATTGCTGAGGCTGATGCTGTACTTCCTGTCTCTGCCTCCCAAGTTCTGGGGTTACAAGCATGTGCCACCATGCCCAGCTATTCACAGTAATATTAAATCTCCTGATCCTTATGTCAAAAAGGAATCACTTATTCTCTCAGGAACTTCAGGTCTTCTAGGTCTCATTGTACTCATAATTCTAATGGATTTAAAATTATGACTTTGTTTTCAATGTATCTAGTTTTTCTACTTGGTGTTAATAAGAATGTTGACTTGCTGTGACCTGTTATATCCTACCCAGCAAAGGAAGTCTCTACATGTTCTTATTTAACGTAAGTAAGGTCATAAAATTAGGGAAAATATTCTTGTAAACATGATCAAGTTTCCTGTTAAATACACACATATGCACGTACAACAACGACAAAAACAAATTATCACTCTGATTATTTCACCTATTAAAAGTTTTCATCTTGGATTGTATTTTTATGTAAAGATCATAAAAGGGAAAATATACTGTTTTCTTTCTTTTCTCCATTCATTAATCAAATGACTCAAAGCAACCAGTTTTTTATTCTATAGTCAATAAAGAGCTTTACCTTAGGCTTTTGTGACACTATTAATATCTGTTTTTTCTCCTAATTCTCTGCCATTCTGAGTTTTCATTTGTAGTACTCTCTTCCATTATGTCTCAAGCGTCTCTGTCCCTCTGTACTTGGTATTTATCTTCAGTAACTGACAAAGAGCTTTTGCCTATAGAATTTAATATAAGTCTATTCAGTTGGGAGAATGATTTGCAGACACAAAAAGTAAAAGAAATTGTATAAAACCAGTAGTAAGTACAAATGAGTGGCATAATCTTGTGGTAAGAATAAAAACAGTAAGGCTGGAATCCAAAATAAGCTATTCCCTTTTTTAAAAAAGGAAAATGAACAAGAAGAATAAAATCAGGGCCTGGAACAGATTGGTGGCACAGTAAGAGATCGTGAATTGGAGGGGGAAGAGCCTCAAAAACTAACCTCATTTTATTTTTGTCTACCCTCAGTGATCTTCAAATAGTTAATAGTGAGAGTTATACAGTAAGACTAGGAGGTCTAGATTGGAGTTGAAAGGATCTTTGTCCTGTGCACGCACTAAAAACATTTGCTTTAAGCCTAAAAATATGTATATATTTTTATTTCATTTAAGATGAGTCCAAGTTTTTAGATTTAAAAAAAACTTCTCCTTTTCAGCCTGGCACAGTAGCACAAGCCTGTAATCTTAGTACCTGAAAGGCAGAGACAGGAAAATAACATGTCCAAAGCCAGCCTGCACAACTTAGCAAGACCCCACCTTAATTTTTTAAAATAATAATAATAAAGTTTAAAACAATCTGGAAGGTGTAGCTCAATGGTAGATCACCTCTGGGTTTAATCCCCAGTAACACACACACACACACACACACACACCTTTTCTTTTTATTGACATCTATTTCTTTATCAAGCATACACACAAATATTTGTATTTGTATGCATATATATTATCATATAATACATATATCATCATATATTATCAAAAGTATTACAAACTTACACCAAAACCATATAAATGCATATAAATATATATGTATTTGTGTGTATCTTTGTAATGCAAATATCTTTGCTTTAAGGATGCTCAAAATACAGTTAAGGGGGAAAGAAGTCAGCCAGGTTGAAAATATTTACTACGCAGTCCTGGCATCTTGGATAATCTTGTAGCAGTATCAGATATCCTCTAAACATACATCAACTAATGGAGGAGACAGTGCTCCAAAGTTATATTTTATAGAAATAAAGTAAATATAAGACTAAAACCATATCACAGGTAATCCATTCCCAAAAAAATATAATATTCAGATCTATAACTGGTACTTGACTTTGCAGTTAATATACTTTTAGATTATAAGTGTTATGGTTTAATCATTTTAATAACTAGCATTTGACAAGAATCTCGTATGTAGAAAAACTATGCTAAGTACTTTACACATGTTTTCTTACTTAAACCTCTTCAACAATCCTATGAGGTAGGGTCACTATAATTGTTTTAGAGAAGAAACTAAAAGTGTAGAGACCACAATGTCAGAGTAAGATCTAGAAACTAACTATTGGAGTTAGAAACCTTGCTCTACAACTTATTAGCAGTATGGTTTGGGGCAAGTAACTTAACCTATATGCCTCAGTTTCTCATATGAAAAATAGGAATAGAAATAGTACCTACACCAGTGTAAGGTAACCGACACGTTATAAGGGCTCATTTCTGTGGACTCATTGTTGAGTTAACCAGTAATAACTTATCTGATGTCACACAACTAATACATGGCAGAGACAAGATTTTTATCCAGCATCTATTATCTAATGCCCATAGATAGATAGATAGATAGATATGTGTACACACACACACACACACACACACACACACATATTGCTGTACTGGGGATGGAACCCAGGGACATTCTACCTCTAAGCTACATCCTCAGCCCTATTTTTTTATTCTTTATTTTTGAAACAGGGTCTCACTAAGTTGTGGAGGAGCTCACTAAGTAGCTGAGCCTGGCTATGAAACTGTGGTCCTCCTTTCTCAACCTCTCAGGTACCATGCCCATCTTAAAGTTTATATTTAAATCAAAATGTTCTAATTTTACCCCCAAAGTATTGCAATCGTGTTGTTTTAGTTCACTTCTCCTTTGCTGTAACCAAATATCTGACATGGATAATGGAGAGGACAGAAGGTTTATTTGGGCTCATGGTTTCAGCGGAAAAGTCCATAGTAGGCCAGTTCCAAGGCAGACATCACTGTGGCAGAGCATGTGGTAGAGGGCAGCAGCTCACTCATGGTAGCCGGAAAGTAAATGGAGAGTCAGAAAGCAAATACAATCCCCAAGGCCACACCAGTGATTACCTCCTCCAGCCACGTCCCACCATCCTCCACTCAGTAAATCTATTCAAATTATCAATCCTTCCAAAGATTTATCTGAGGTTAGAGCCCTGATTCAATTGTTTGACCTCTGAACATTTCTGAATCACCAATACACAAGCTTTTGGGGGAAACATTCTGTGTCCAAACCCTAACACTGGTATGTTTAGCCAATAAATACGATAAATTTTGTTTGTGCACAAAACTCTCTAAAATACTATGAATTCTTCCCATTACTTGTTATTTATTGAGTCTTAGTGGCACAGTGAGATATTTAAAAATGAAGAGCTGTCAAAGCCTACAAAATAATCTGTGTGAAGCTGCTGTTGAATGTATACAGACCATCGCGAATTATAATTCCACAAGGCCTTAGGTTTTATGAGGAAGCTTATGTTCAGAGGCCAGACATTTGCCCATAAACTATTTGTCTCACAGAAAAAATAACCTCCACAAAAAAATGCAATCTTCCTCTCTCTGTACTCACACCTTTCCTAAGCTGTCACATCTGATATGATGTTCAGAGTGACTGCCATTTGTAGGGCCATGATAGATTGGTAGAGGTTTAATGGAGATCAGTGTGGAGGTTCCTCAGAAGACTGGAAATGGAACTACTATATGAGACCCAGCAAAGTCAGAATATTATAGTGACAGATGCATATTCACGTTTATAGCAGCACAACGCACAATGACCAACTACGGAACCAACCTAGGTGTCAGTCAATGGGTACAAAACTGATAGGTACCACAATGGAATTTTATTCAGCCGTAAAGCACAAAATTGTGTTATCTGCAGAAAAATGGGTGGAACTGGAGAAAATTATACTAATTGAGATTAGCTATTCTCAGAAAGTGAAAGATCATGTTTTCTCACATATGTGGAAGCCAGAGAGAAAATGGTAAACAAAAGGGACTTTGGATAAATGAGGAGAGAGACCAGAAGAACAGAGGGAGGGGACTTGAGGAGAGAGGTAGGGAGGCCCAAGGGGAGACTTGATGAAAGAAACAGCTCAAATTATCCTATGCACATATGTTAAGCTAGCGATACCAATTTCAATATTAGAGGGGAAGGAAGTGGGGTAGAATCCAGAAGGAAACATACCAAGTGCTGCACGAATGTATTTTTCTATCACACTAAACCTCAGTATGATATCTAATTGAATGCAACAATGAAGTATATAAAAATTTAAAAAATTAAGCTGGGCATGATGGCACACACCTATAATCCCAGTATTTGGGAGACCTAGACAAGAGGATTATAGGTTCAAGGACAGCCTCAGCAATGGAGTGAGAGTCTCAGAAGCCTAGATAGGTGCTGTTGCAAAACAAAAAATAAAAAAGGCTGGGGTATAGCTCAGAGGTAGAATACCCCTGGGTTCCATCCCCAAGACTACAAAATAATAAATAGTTAAAAAAAAAAAAAACCTAAGGAAGTGAGGCTGGTGTTATTTTCCTGTGCCTTTGTTTTCTATACAAAAATCAGAACCATACCCAAAGTGTGTGTGTGTGGGGGGGATATGCTAGAGAATTTTCTGGGGATTTTTTTAAGTACTAGGGATTAAACAAAAGAGCATTCTACCTCAGAACTATACCCCCAGTCCTATTTTATTTTTCATTTTAAAAAAAGAATCTTGCCAAGTTGCTGAGGTCTCTCTAAGTTAACAAGGCTGGCCTCCAATCTATGATGCCCCTGCTTAATCTCTCAAGTGCTGGGATTGCAGCCAGGCACCACCGTGGCTGGCTCCTGGGTTATTTTTATATTAGTCTTTTTTGTTTCAGATTGAGTTGGAAGCAAAACCACTGATGACATCAAAAGAACTGAAAGTTTCACAACCCCATGTTATCAGGTAACATTGTCTGAATTTATTAATCACATTTTGGAGAAATTCTGGATTCTAAACGTTCTTATGACCAAGTCTGTGTATATAAGCACCAACATTGGGGACTCAAGAGAAATGACATTCTAATGGAGACAAGACAAAAAAAACACACTATACCTGACTGAACTGCCCAGAGTTACATGGAGGAAGACATGTAAATATGCTCGTGGGTGACTTTTTTACACCTCACTCAGTACCCTCTACTGGCTCCCTCTTGTCTCCCAAATCATGTATAAATGTCTCCATCTTGCTGGGCGTGGTGGCGCACGCTTGTAATCCCCGTGCTTGGGAGGCAGAAACAGGAGGATTACGCAGGTTTGAAGCCAGCCACGCTGGCTTAAGAAACCCTATTTCCAAATAAAAAAGTATAAAAATAGGTCTAGGAGTGTAGCCCGGAGGTAGAAGGGTTTCCAGGAACCCCAATGCCACCAAAAAACAAAAAATAAAAATAAATTAATTAATAAATAGTTCCATCTTTCAGGGAAGAGTCTAAAACATGATTACCCCAAGCTTCTCTCCTATTTCATCCCATCAACTTGCACAAAACTGGACAGAATGTCCCTTCCTTAACAAGCTTCTCACTTTCTTTTTAGCGAGGTGACACATACTTATTGAGTGTGGGCATGAGCACTGTGTCATGGGATGGAACCATAACAGATTGGCCCTTGTAGACTCTCCAAGAGAAGAATAACATTAGTTACCAGTGTGGTGTGTTCCATTAGAGAGAGCTGAGCACTCCATAAATGTAGCATAAGGAAGAAATAACTCTGAATCTGAAACCAGTATTAGAATAGAAATGAGTTAAGACGGCATTACTACCAATCTCACTATTATGTACAGAGGAGGGGTAATAGAAAGTGGGCTGGGACCTGAAGGAAAAAGCACCGAGACCTGTGTGCATGTGTATTTGAATGACTTTGAACTTCCTATGATGTTTAATTACAATGTACCAATAAAAGTATTAGAAAATAATGTTAATCCTTGGAAGGAGGGGAGGGAGGGAGGGAGGGAGGGAGGAAGGGAGGGAGGGAGGAAGGAAGGAAGGAAGGAAGGAAGGAAGGAAGGAAGGAAGGAAGGAAGGAAGGAGCTAGCTAAAGGTTAAAAATGAGTAAAGAGCATCCCAGGCAGAGAAAACTGCAGGAGTGAAGGCTCTGTAATGACATCTTTAAGGACCCTAAAAGGTTTTATGGCAAGAGTAGAAAAAGGAAGAAAAACGTTGCAAAGTGAGGCTGGAATGTAGGAAGGGACTTGTCAGCTGTTATGAGACTTAGGTTTTATACTAAAAACAAAGGGAAGTTATAAAATGGTTTTAGTTTATGAAAAGTAGAAGAAATCAGGACATCAGCCGGGCGTGGTGGCGCACGCTTGTAATCCCCGCGCTTTGGAGGCAGAGACAAGAGGATCCCGCAGGTTCAAAGCCCCATCGCTGGTTTAAGAGATCTTGTTTCCAAATTTTAAAAAGTATAAAATAGGTCTGGGGGTGTAGCCCGGAGGTAGAAGGGACCCCAGTTCCACCAAAAAAAAAAAAAAAAAACCCCAAAAACATTTCCTCTGGTAGTTTCACAGTTTGGGGTCTTACATATAGGTTTTGGGTCCATTGTGACTTGATTTCTGTGCAGAGTGAGATGGGGTCCAGTTTCTGTCTCCTGAATGGGGCTATCCAGTTCTTTCAACATCATTTATTGAAGAAGCTGTCCTCTCTCCAATGTTTGTTTTTGGCATCCCTGTTGAGAATCAGTTGGCTGTAGATGTGTAGGTTCATTCCTGGGATCTCTAATATGGTCTATGCCATTTTAAGCAAAATGGATAGATCTGGAGGACATTGTATTAAAAGAAATAAAGCAGACACAACAAAACAAGTACTCTCTGTTTTCTATCATTTGTGAAAGTTAAAAAAAGACCTGAATGTAGGATATTGAATCCTAGAGGGTAAGAAGAAACACTTGATTTTCAGTGCAGTCTCTATAAAAATTGAAATATTACACAGAACCCATTAATAAGTACAATTAGTACATATTACTAAAAATTAAATAAAATAAAAAACTTTCACTGCAGGCTTAGAGGTTACATTTCGGAGCAGCGTGGCGTCATGGAGAATCGAGTTAGGCAATCTACCATTGCCCTGCTTGGACTAGCATTCTGTTTCCTCCATTATTATAAAAGGGAACACTATCAGAAATTAATATGAAGGCCTTCATTTTAATAATTTAAAAAATTAAATTACATAATTCAAATTTGGGGTAATATAGTAGAGCCATAGCACCTCTGTTAGAAAACAAGAGGTTTTTGCCAGCAGTGACTGATATTGGGCAGCAATATGCTGTGGCCAACCAAAAACACTAAAATAAAATAGACTTAAAAAGCACATGCTTCTGGGTCATAGTGTGAAACTATATTATTTAGAGTTAAGAGTTACTAGGACATACTTTTTTTGGATTCTTCTATTCGGTCCATCTTGCAAACAGAGATACCAACAGCCTTTTTTATGGACTTGCAAGGTATATATTTGTATACCAAACAACCCTGGAAAACAAAAATATAGTTTCCCTCTGGGACAAATGATGGGCAGGATTTACTGGCCATTATAGAACATCAGACTCTAAAAGCTTAGAGTTCCTCTCCTATAACATAAGCTGCAGTGTATGCAGACACCATGGATCCTTTTCTCATTTCTTGGTGGGAACTGGGGATCAGGGAACAGCAGAAACACTGACCCCCTGGCTGCCACCCTATCAGTAGGTAACAAGCTGTCTCTGGTCTCTGAACCAGGAGTGTCATGTTTTCAGCAAGCATCCAAGCAGGGTGAAATATTAGATCCTTTGCTATTCTGGACAGTGTTACCCCCAAGAACCTCTCTCTTTGTCCCAGCCATGTCCAGGTCTCACACACATACACACACACACACACACACACACACACACACACACACACACACTATAACATGCTTACTTTTGCCAGGTCTTAGCCAACCAGGAAAAATACTGGCTGTCTTTGTGATCCTACCACCAGAGTGGAGACACGTTCAGTAAACAGTAATTTTGTATATGAGCATCTTCCCTAAGAGTCCATGAGTCCTAGTTAGCAGAGGAATCCTATCTAGTTGATAGCCTAACTATCTATACTCTGTTGTAGTGCTTATAACCCTCCTACCATTTGTCTCATAATTCCTACATATATTTTTGGTGGTACTAGGGATTGATCCCAGGGGCATTCTATCTCTGAGCTACACCTACAGCCCTATTTTATTTTTCTCTGGAAACAGGGTTTCACTAAGTTGTGGAAAGATTCATGAAGTTGCTGAAGCTGGACACAAATCTGTGATCCTCCTGTCTCAGCCTCCCAGGTACTAGAATTAAAGGTGTGGGCACCATTCCCGGCTTAATCCCTGCTTAACAGAAGTGAGTGTCTGTAGTTCAGGCAACGTTTTTGAAGAAGCATATTGTAACAGATGAAGGATCAGGCTCAGTATCACACAGGTATGGATTCCAATCTCAGATCAACCACTTACTCTCTGAGTTATTGCTTAACTTCCATCCCCTATTCATCTTATGAAAATGAGATTACCTACTTTACAGTAGGGATATAACTACTAAATGAAGTATTATGTGTAAATGTTTAGCAAAGTATCTGCCAAATATTAAAGACTCAGTAGTAGTTGTCATTCTCCTATTCCTTCACCCTGTCCACTAATGAAGGCACAAGTTCCATTTCACTCAAAGTAGCATCAGAACCAGATTTGATGGGGACTTACTTCACCAGCCTCAAGGAATGGGATTGGGTTAAATAAAGGGATAACCTAGCAAAACAATGCAGCTTGTCTAAGTTAAGATCCCAAGACTATTCTCCCCAGCCCCTCTCTGTTTTTCTCATCCTTTTTCTGTTTCTTAAAGAAATAGAAGAAATAAACATGAGGTACTTAATGATATCAAAGTTAATCATTAAGCCAAGCATGGGAAGGAGGGATGGGGAGGGAAAGGGTTGGGAATTGGGTGAGGGATAATTGGGTGATGTGTGCATGTATGTCTCCACCATCTTTTACCCATTAAGATGTATGACTACAATGCATCAATAAAAATTAAAAAAAGAAATAGAATAAATAGCATTTAGGAGTATTATTATATGAATTTAACAACCTAAAGACCCAGACTCGGGATTAGTTGATGCTGGCATTCTAGAGGTAAGAGTGTGGATGAATTGGCTGTGTTTATGCGTTATGTGACCTTGTGTTTCAGTTTTGTAAATCTTCTGGTTTTTACTGAACAATGAGTTGGCTGTTACAATTTCCTAATCCAAATGATTTATAGATTTCTGTGAGGTTATTTTAAAATTCTCCATAAAATTTAAATTTACATTTTGAAAATGGAAAATGAAATATCACTCCCCTACTGACCATACACATTTTTCCCCTCTTCATCTCTATTTTATTTTAATTTTGACCATCTGATTGGAAGAAATAGACTCTCTTTCAATCATTTGTTCTTTCTTACTTTGAAGAACTGCCTTCTGTCTAGGTGGGAAGTATAGGAAATTTTTTTAACCTGGAATTATTTTAGCTACGTACTACTATTCAAAGACTTTTTTTGAAAACAACATAAAGTAATAGCTTTTGTGCTGGGCCACCCGGAAGCCTTGACATCGGATGAGCCTCTGGATACCTTAGCAACTGCAGCTTTGTAGTCATGGTAACAGCCTTGTGCTCCATAGGCAAAACCAATGAGCTTTAAGCATCACTACATTCTAGCTAAGCTTCTCTGACCTTATCAGAAAGCAACAAGATCTGTCTGTTCTTCCAAGTGCACGTGCTCCTCAGCAGGGAGGGCACAGTGTGCATAATGTACCTGATTTAAATGCCATGCGTAGATTATTCAAACAAACAGATTCTTATTCTAGTTTGATGGGCTAAATAGTACGGTTTTCTTAAAACAGATTGTTGATTTCAATTACCCATGAGAATTGTGATAAAAACAGAACATATAGCCTGGATATTGTGAACGTTATGGTAATTCATCATTTCAGAGAAGCAAGATACGTAGATTTTCCTTTAGTGACACAGATTGGAAACCCCAGGAAACCTAAAAAATAAATTCCACATGTTTTGCAGAGTGTTTTTCCTCTCCTGCGAGATTGTAATAAAGAACAGTATCATCTTTCAAATTAATACGTCACTTCAAGGTTGCAGTAGCAAAACACAAATTTGTAATTCAATCTATACCTGACCTGAAATGCTTTCTAAAAGGTCTATGACTTCCTATAATTGGACAAGTAAACTATAGTCCTCAGAGCTACTTGTCCAACTTTCTGAAGCTTAAAAGCATGAAATGGACAGCCAAGGCTAAACAATCCATTCATAAAAAGGATAAAAGTAATTCTTTTCCAGCTGAGTTTACTAGATAAATTGTGGGTGATTGATTAATAACATATGCAACATGTGTTACAACAAAACAGATGGGTTTCTCAATAGTACATTTCTTAACTTTTCTTGTTTAATCGAATTATTTCATACTTCAGGACACAGCTTATATAAAAAGATAGCTCAAAACATTAAATTTGCATTTTAGGTATGCTACATGTATCCCTTTTTTTTAAAGTTCTCTTTTAACACATTCTTTTCTACTGGTGTTTTCGTTCCAGGCCATTATAAAGCAAGAACTCACTAAGAAAAAATACCCTTTATAAATTAGCTCTAGTTAAATGAATTTCTAATGCTTCTCACCAGCCCAATTCACAGGAGTAGACTTTTTATTCATGTGCTCAACTGAATGTATATAAAGTATCTGCTGTGTATTATGGTAAATGCCTCTGTAGACACAAAGTGAATGAGGAATGGCTCTTGCTCTCAAGATACTTGCCAGCCAGGATTGATTGAAAAAGACCTTCATCTTCGGTGCAGAGTTACCTTGAGTATGAATATAAGAATACCAATAGTGCTAACTTCACTTCCAAAAAACCCATGGAAAATTGATTACCTCTCCTTCATTTTAGTGGGTTCATGTGTTTTGTTGCTATTACTTTGCTAACTCTAGGATCCAAAATATGTTTTGTTTTTCTTTTGGTACTGGGAATTGAACACAGAGCATTTTACCTTCAAGCCATACCCCCAGCCCTATTGTACTTTTTTTTATTTTGAAACAAGAACTTGCTAAATTACCTGTTGCTGGCCTCAAATTTCCACTCTTCCTGTTTCAGCCTTCCAAGTACTGGAATTACAGACATATACAACCCAAGCAAGCTATTCTGCTTGAGTATTTGAGATATATTTTGTTAGTTATTTTGCATCTATGTATGTGTTATTGCTGATGATTTTTCCTGTGACCAGTTTATAAAATAGCATCTTACATACTTACACTGAGTAGAAAGTTCTTTTCCTAACATGAAGATCATAGTTGTTTGCCTCCAGGCATCTTGGGTTCCACAGTTTGTATTAGATAAAGAAGGTGTTGTTGGTGACTATGTTGGAACTGTCATTAAATGGACATCAAAAAGAACATTTTAAATGAAATTCAGATTGGTGAACTCACAAAGACTCACTTGCCAAAATAATGACTTCACCCTTAAATTTTGGGCTGGCTATATGAAAAATAAAAGCCAAATGGAGAACATTGAATCTACTATTTGGAAAATTATCAGATTAACCATGTATTTCTTTTGATAACACAACCTTTAGAATTATAAGCTCTGTTTTCCTTTATCCTCAATGGACCTTTGAAAACTTTACCAATACCTCATAAGCAGAAACATTTAAAGAAAGTTATTTTGCTACAAAATCACAAAAAAAAATATTGGATGGAATGGACATTAGGGTCATCTAGTCAACACTTATCCTTTTGTACACATGGAAACTGAGGTCAGTAAGTTTCTTTCTAGTTTAAAATTTCCAACTTTTTTGTTTCTTGACAATCCATCAGACTTACCAACTGGTTTGGCATCAGTGTTAATTTTCAGTCAAGTAAAGGTTATCTGTTTTCAGGAGGATTTATTGAATTTGCTTGCATTAATTTTTTTCACTCTCTATTTCTTCTTCAGTTCATTTGGTTTTAACTATTCTAAGTCAAAGTATGATTAAAGATCATGAAGAAATTTTTTTAATTGAGAGATATGATCTCTTAGTCATATTGCCCTGATCCAGATTTGGCTTAAACATGGGAAAGAAGTAGAACACAATGATATGGTCTTTTAAAACTATTTTGAGTTTTCTGAATCTATGATTCCATCTGAGTTTAGGATTTCCTTCATCTCTATAATCTTGTGAGTAGTTTCCATATGCCTTCGAAATTTCAATTTATTTTCTCCTTTTTTTTCAACTCTCTTCTTCATTTCCTATAAACTCATTCATCTTCTCTTCACCAATGTCTTAATGGTAGGCAAGCTGAGATGTGACCTTCGATGTGGATATAAACTTAAGGACCTGTGTAACTGTTCTGATTTGACAGGGGTAATTTGTGTGAGAGCACACACACATACATATGTACACACACACACACACACACACACACACACACACACACACATTGATTTCCTAGAGATAAAAAAAATTTCATCTGTAGCCTGAGAGCAAATTTATGGCTTGAGAAAATTTATTTTTAGTAGCACTTCATCACACCTCCATTTTATTTGAATTCCTTCCTTGGACTCGGTGACCACTTAGGAACATTCATTGGTTATGCTTTTGATCAGGATATAGAGGGGTTTCATAACTCCCAGCACCCTATGCATATATAATTCTTTCTTTCTCTCTTTCTGCTTCGCAAATTTACTTGCTCTGGATATTATGCTCCCAAGGTCTCCATCTCTAAAACTAGCCATAATCTTCTAAATTATCTAAAGACATTAATGGAAGATAATGGCTGAATGCTCATTTCAAAAGGACCCTTTAGTGCTTTAACTTATTTGAGCTGGGAATTTCTAGTTTGCTGATGTACAGGCTGGCGATATTTTAAGGACCCATACATTACTATCTCCTTTAATTCATTTGGTGGATGGCTATTGACCATCCACTCACTAGGAGCCAACTCTTTTTGTCCAGCTTATACACTTGTACCTAGGTGTCTTGGTGGAGAAACTAATAACTCTCATCAATCAGGTGTCTGTTATGAGTCCATATTAGTTTTCTAGGGCTACCTTTAAAAAATAGCACAGGCTGTGTGGCTTAAATTACAGAAATGTGTTTTCTCACAGTCTTACAGGTCAGAAGGCCTATATCAGTAAATTGACAGGCTGGTTTCTGCTGAATCTTCTTTGTGGCTGATAGACTTGTTCTGATTATGTTATCACATAGTCTTTCCTCTGTACCCAGGCATGTCCATGTCCTAATGGATCTCCTCCTCTTGTAAGGACACCAGTTGGATTGCATCAGAGCCCACCCATATGATCTCATTGCATTTTGATTACCCTTTTTAAGGCCCTTTCTCCAAATATAGTCATAAAATGAGTCACCGAATCTTAGGACTAATAACATAGTATTAAACAATTTACATACTATCTTTCATCATTAAAAATATTTAGAAAGAGTCATTTTCTTGTTCAAAATTTTCTGTCGAAACAATGAAAGTCAATGAGGATAAGTAACTTATCTAAGGGTATGTAACTTCTAAGTGGTGAGACTGGGAACTGAACGAAGACTTACAACCCAAGGACCATATTTTTCTGCTATATCACTCTGCCTCCAGCTAAGATTTTGAACCAGACAGCTTTGTGCTAAGACACATTGATCAGTATTCCTGGAATTTTTACTCCATGGGAGCCTGAGAGGCTTAATTGGCATATGGGCAAAAATTCTCCTAGAGTCTGTTCAAGAAACAAAAAATGAACTCTTTTCTGGTCACCAGTTTCTTTAACTTGGCAAACATTAAAAAAAGATTTTGATCTTTGTGCAATAACAAAGCAATACCTGAGTTGTATTTTTCATACTGGCAACAGTGACAGGTTCAGAAATATCAGTAGAAATTTCAGAACCCTAAAAGAAGCAAGTTAATTAAGATGTGCTTATCTACTCTCTAACCTACCAGAAGATGCAGTGTGAATTTCTTCACTATTCTCATTTGTAACTGAAAACTTAGAATACATTCTCACTCATTCACATTATTTATTTTCTCCCTTTTCTACAATAAAATAGTAAAATGAATAGTTTCATGGTATGAGATTATCTGGGACAAGTCTATCCTTCTATTTATTTAGTTTGACATCACAGAAATAATTACACGAATAAAAAGCTACAACTTTATAATCAAATAATGAAATACTGATATTGTGAAGTTCTAAGAAAGAATGATAAAGTGAAGTTCTTTTATATTGGTTTATAGTTAAGAGTTTTTGTTTAGTCATACTAAAGGAAAGAAAAATTAACAAAGAAGAGAAAAATAAAAAATTAAGATTTGGAGCTGGGCGTGGTGACACATGCTTGTAATCCCAGCATTTGGGAGGCTGTGACAAGAGGATCAAAGTTCGCAGACAACCTCAGCTACTACTTATTGAGGCCCTTTGCAACTCAGAGAGACTCTGTTTCAAAATAAATAATAAAAAGTAGGGGTGGGGTGTAGCTTGGAGGTAGAATGCCCCTGGGTTCCATTCCCAGTACCACAAAAAAAAAAAAAGAAAAGAAAAGAAGATTTGGATACTTAGAGGGTAAACCTGGAGATGGGCAGCTGTTACAACTGTGATAAAAATCCTTCTAGCCCCATCCTTATCATAGAAAGACAAAGGAAATGCATTTCTAGCCTATATGTGTTACACCTGCCAAGTCACTTTAGTGTCATGATTATGCTTGAACAAAAATGTGCTGAATGATGTTGAAAATATAATTCGGCAATGGAGAAAAAGAAAACAATTATGTTCTTCACATCTATTTAAAAACTAATAACTGTCAAAGGTCAAATGTAGTACCGTAGTTGTAAAATCTCCCACGAAATTCAAGTAACCCTGAGGAGCATCAAAGACACTCACTTATCTTCCTGTCTGGGCTAGCACATAGTGGGGATCAACCTGTAGACCTTCTCCCATGTATGTAAGTTGGTCTCTGGTCTTTAGGGCTTGGCCATAGATTCCTTTGAAATTCAGGCAACTTGTTCTTGGACACTCTTAATTCACAGGTGACTTAATAAGACTGAATAGCTAATAGTAAATATAATTTCAGCCAAGGAAATAGCTGAGCAATTTTTCCTAGCATCAGAACACTTGAAGGACAGCTGCATGTGGGACACTACACTATGCTTTCTCAATGTGCTAACACCCCCAAGTAGAAGGCCCATAAAATAAGAGATTTCTCAAGTTTTATGGGTCAGCAATGGTAATGAGAAACACTTAGGCTTAGTCACTTCTGGACAAGAATATCAAGTTTCTGCCTACAGACCAGAAATGTAATTGTCAGACAACTCAAAGGAGACTAAACCCAAAGAGATTATTTTATTGGTTAAACAGTGCAGCTGATTTGCAAATTTGGAGCATGTTTTATTAAACCTAGGGTTCTGCTGGGAATTTCGGACAAATTAAAAGCAGTCAGAAGTCATAGCTTCTGGTCAGTAAATAATTAATAAGTAAGATTGTAATTTACAGTTTAAACCAAGCTATAATGCTTTAGCCTGAGTCTGGTTATAAAGTATTTTAACCATCCTTTGAATCCATAAAGCCTTTTCCTCAGAAAGGAAAATGCATATGCATCTAGCACTTTGTAGATAATATTAAAGTGCTCACAGGGCCTTTAGAGGCCATCAGTGGATACCAGTTTTAGAAACTCTTACATAAATAGGCACACATTTGCAGTGATTAGCCTATTTGTATCATCAACTTAGGTATTATCATTTCAAGGAAAATAATCAGAGAGAAGGTTATTTATTATCACCAGGGATAGAGAAGTGAATGTTAGATTATTTCATCCAAAACCGGGCAGAGGGAGTTATTCTGCTTATGTAGAGGGTGAGTCCTGGCAATAAGTAACTCTGATGTTTTTTACGAAGGCATCAGTGACACAACTCATTACGGAGCCAAATGTCCAAGATGAAGAGAACACCCTGTTTCCTTTGTTCTAAATGATTCAGCTCTATGAGCATTTAAAATTCATTTGACAGCATTATATCTTCATGACATAGCCCATATTCTCAAAACTTTAAAGATAAGCCTGCCCTCATAATGACATATTGACTCCAAGATACTCAGTAATTCAATATACATTTTTTTGTAGTGGCCAAATACACTGATGAACAATCGCACCCTGTTTGTAAATTCATGGAACTTAAAATAGCAGATTTACCAAACATGGGAAGAGCCAGTTTGTCAGCCATGAGCTATATCTTAAACTAAGTAGCAAAAATAAAACAAACTTCAGCTAAGTTTCTTGAAATGCTTTTCAAAGTCATTAAATTACTCCAAAACCTAAATTTAAAAAATGGGTTGACCTTTCACTAGATATAAAGCATTCTGTATAAAACTACTGTAAGAATTATCCCTGTTCTTAATAAACTTAAATTTTGGGGGGGGAAATACTACAGCTATTGGGAATCATGCAGATCTGGTCTCAAATTCTAATTCTGAAAAATGCTGCCTGTTTTCTTCTTGGACAAGTTGCTTAGTTTCTTTATTTAAAAATTAGATAAAATAATAGTTATTTTATAATAGTAATAGTTACTTTATAATACTAATTATCTCAGAGTATTATTTTGAAATGCAAAGTTAAGATTTTTTTGCTTAGTCATCCCAAAAGAAAGAGAAAAATTATCAAAGAAGAGAAAAATGAAAAATTAAGATTTGGATATTGAGAAAGTAAATAGCTATTCTAATTATTAAAATAGATATATGATAAATTATATTAAGATGTCATAAATTGCAGAGAATGACAAAATGTCAAATGCTTAGTACAATCACTAACAGATTCTGTTAAGAAGAATTGGCATGAATCTGGGTGATTTGAAACTTCTGGGGATGATGGGAGCTGAGCTACCTCAAGTCTCAGTAGGATTGGGTACGGGAGGAAAAGATCAAGCTAAACAGAAAGTAGTGCGAGAAGGAGCAAGAAAACTGTATGTGCATATCTTCTTTGGGTAACGGTAAGCAGATTAATCTTCTATACAGAGGAGTAGAGAGTCCAGTTGAGAAATGTTGAGGAGGATCTTGAGTCTTAATAAAACTGCAAGAAAATGGAAGGCATTTCATCCAAAGAAAAAAAATGACATGTTTTATAGAGATTCATCACATCAGCATGATGTGGGGGAGAAATTTCATTGGGGCCTGGGAGTAAAAAGATGAAAAGGGCAGGATTATTAACTGATGCTATAAAAAGAAAAAAAGCTGGCACTGACATAAAGGACAACCTCTGGTCCTACTTGGATAATAGCAATTCAACTGGGAAAGAACAAACCAATGTTAGAACCATGGAGGAAAGCTATGCAAGGTGCTTTTTAGTGGCTGGAAAGAGAGAGTACTTGAAGATGACAATACCATGTCTAGAGATTTTGAATCCTGAATGTATTGGGGAAGTGAGAAAAGTATGTATAAAGAATGAGAAGTGGATTTTTTGACAGGCAAAAGCCGGGGAAGATTATTTTAAACTTTAAATAATTTACTTCCTGAAGAAGAAACCACGTCTCATTAATCACAGAATCCTTGGTACTGAGTACTGACATGGGAATATGATCATGAGTAGTGCAAGTTTGTGTGTCTAAAATTCAGATCAACCCCTTTGGAAAAATACCCAGGAGTGGTAAAGCTGGATCATATGGTGGATCTATTCCCAGTTTTCTAAGGAATCTCCACACAGATCTCCATAGTGGCTGAACTAGTATGCACTCCCACCAACAATGTAAAAGAGTTCCTCTTTCCCCACATCCTCACCAGCATTTGTTGTTATTTGATTTCTTTATGCTTGCCAATCTGACTGGGGTTAGATGGAATCTCAGCGTAGTTTTGATTTGCGTCTCCCTGATGGCTACAGCAACATATGCATAACTATGTTCATAGCAGCACAATTCGTAATAGCCAAAATATGGAAACAACCTAGGTCCCCATCAACAGATGAATGGTTTGCAAAATTATGGGAAATACACACGATGGAATTCTATTCAGCTATAAAGAACAAAATCATGTCATTTGTAAGAAGATGGAAAGTCCTGGAGAACATTATGTTAAGTGAGATCAGCCAAACACAGGAAGAGAAGGGACATATGTTTCCTTTAATATGCCCAAACTAGGGAGTATTAGGAATACCAGAGGAACTCCAGATAATGGATGAGAAATCTCAGCAAAGTTTGAATGTAAAGCTAGGGGAGGAAGAAGGCGGAACTTGATTAATAAGGGGCTACTTCCAAATATGTGTAAAAGTATGAATATATCATGGTTACCCTGGGTATTCATTGTTGGGAGGGGGAAGGGAAAATGGGGGTGGGGAGAAAGAGGGCAATATTAGAGCTGGAAATAGAGACATGCATGGGGAGAGGATGAGATCTGATCCATTCAGAGAGAGAAAAGCGCATCATGAGTGTGACTCATGGTTGGAGACCAGCAGGTGCTTACTAATTTGCCTTAGTACTTAACCATTTCCATGCAGAAAACCAACTTCTAACCGCCAGCATCTTCAAGTCTTTGCCTGAAAACTCCCTGTTCAACCTACCTGTGAGGCAAATTAGAAGTGTGAGAGACCAGTCACCCTTTAAGACTGCCCTCAAACACTGTCACGGACGAGCAGATGGATAAGTATCGCGGCTCCTTCACATGGAATGATTCTGTGCTGTGCATTCTACTCTTCCAGAGTTCCCTAATGAAATCCAGCTACAGTTTCTCAGAGTCATAACTTGCTTGATGGCTCACCCTTTATGACTTCTTTTGTGACTTTCCACAGTGATAGAGTGACATGTCATAGCACATCAGTGTCTCCTGTTAATACTTCTCAAATGAACCATTTTCACTTAAATCCTATTTTCAGAGGGTCTGGGAATGACCTAAGATCACCAAGGGAAGTGCACCAGAGTAACACAACTTCTGTAGCAAGGGCAGGCTAGAAGGGCAGAGCTATTAATGGTGTCCAAACAAGACAGGCCAACCAGCACTCAGGTCCTATGAAGGAAGAAGGCAAGAGCATGCTCTGGATCCCAAGGGTGAAGCTGACGTTAGATTTTTTTGTGCAAATTCTAAGGGAAGGTAAAGGCCAGGTGTGAAATCCACTGAGATGAACTAGGTTGGTGTTCCCCAAAAGACATCAAAGAGCAAAAATGGAAGATGTGGAAAAGAACAGAAATCAAACCAAGCAAAAGAGATAAAGAGAGGAAAGGGCTTGTATCTCTGAATCCTGAAAGCTTCCCTGTGTAGGACTAATCCCCAAAACCAAGCAAAAAAGCAAGATTTAACACAGTGACTCAGGAAAGGCCAAATAATTGAAAAGTCTTTGGAGTTCTGTTATTATAAGTAATTTGTCAATCATTTCTATTTAATTGTTTTCTGATTTCTCTGCAAGTAAGCCACTATCTGCTATGGGCCATATCCTTTATTGTTCTTCTAATATTTTGTCTCTTTTCCTCTTTCTCTCAGGAGATACTACTGGAATCTTTTCAGAAGGGACTCACCATTGGTCCTTCTGGGTTCCTGTGCTGTTTTGGTGAGCATTACACTGGCTGGCAAGAGGACCAAGTTACAGATATTGATGCAGTGACTTGTAATTACACAGCCTGGTACCCTTCACTTTTTTTTCTGTCCCACTCCTTCTATCTGGATGCCAGCCTGCAGCTCTCCAAACTGAGCCAGGGTTAGTATACACCCTGTCTGCAGTACCCAGGTTTGTTCTTCTCTCTGTTCAGCTGCTGGTCAGGGTCTTTGCTATGGAGTATACTCCACGTGGCTAGGTTATACTCTGTCACCTCAGAGGTATGATATCTTTTTGTTATTTGCAGGTTTGGAGACTGCATCTCCCATAGTCCATGGTAGAGGCTTCTACACCACACTTTTCTGGATAGCATCTAAAACACATTTGAAATCAGCACTGGGAATAGCAAAATGCTATATTTTGTTGTTCTTGTTCCTACTTCTGCTGCCACTGTGACCACCCCACTTGTCTGCAGCAGCTACTTGTTTTATGATCCGAAATCTGGGCACCTTCCCGACACTCCCAGCACTGCAGAGAAACAATGGATAGAAAGTGCAGCAGAAAAATGTCATCCTGCCAATCGAAGTTGTTTGTTTTCAAAATGTCAAGGTCTTGCCTCCTCGTGTTTCGTGCTCCTCCTTCCAAATTTTTTCTGCACTCAAGTGCCTAGGGAAAGGACAAGGACTGCTAATTTGACTCCAGAGAATGAAAAGCCTGCTGGGTGGGGAGATTCTAAAGAGCTTTGAACAATTCCCTATTGGTTATAGTAACTGTCAACACTATAATTATAAACCCTCTTTGGAAATTATGTTGTTGGAAGCTAAAATCCAGGTTTGAATTTTAAGTCTAGGTATTACTGGTTCATTTGAAAAAGCAACAGACAACCATATGGCGTTTAGTGGGACCATTCTAATAGGGTCTCAGGGGCCTTACACTGATCAGCTGAAAATTTTATAAGAACATCTGTTAGTTACTTACACAGCCAATTTAGAATGATTCCAGCATTGTGGAAACAAGAAAACTGTACATGAGTACTGGTTTGTCAATTAATATTTTACTAATGAATGTTATTTTAAAAAAAGGATTTAGGATACATTAGCTCTGTGAACATAAAATATTTTCAGTGTGGCTTTGAATAATTGAAAATGCCTTTTGACAGTCTGATATTGGTTTCCTTTTGCTGGTTCTGTCTAATGATATTAATACTAAAATGTGTATCAATTTTAAGAGATGAGCAATACTGGGCAATACTCAGTCTTCAGCCCTCTCGGAAATACTTTTCAAAACAGTAGGTAGAAAAATAGTTTCCAGTGTTTCTCAGGGAAAAAGCAATCCCACATTGGTGCTCAACACAAAAGCTTCCAACAAATACTGAGTAATAATGTTCATCACACCAATATATCTGATTAAAAACCATTTTTAAATCTTTATTTTTCAATCTAAATATACATCAACATATATATATATATATATATATATATATATATATATTCCCTATACATTGCATAAACACATATATTCAATGGACAAATAACATATCTACTTCTGTATCCAGTTGGCAGAATGTGGTGGTACAAGCTTGTAATCCCAGTATGTGGGAGGCTTAGACAGGAAGATGTCAAGTTTGGGGCCAGTCTCAGCAACTTAGTGACATCAAGAGCTAGGGATGTAACTCAAAGGTATGACGTCCCTGGGTTTAATCCCCAATGCAAAAAAGAAAAAGAATTTGTATTGAGATCAGTATTTTCTAATAAAAATATAAACCATATATATAATGTTATATCTCTAGTAATCAACTAAAAATAAACAGATGGAATTAATTTAATGTATCCCAATACATCCCTGTGGCACTATTCACACTTAAAGTGCTCAGAAGCCCAGTGGTGTTAGTGGATTTGGACATCCAAATTTTGCATTCGAATGTTTCATCTAATTTTCAAATTCCCGGACTTCTCAGGTGACTCTTGGTAAAGGACTATCAAAGAAAATGATGACTACTTAAAACTATTTTTGGATTTAAAGAAATTTAGCCAATAAATTAATACACAAAATTATGAGTCTATGAAAACAAAAGGAAGAAAAACATAAAGGGGAGATGTCTCTGATAAGAGAAGAAGGGAGGAAGAGGTGAAGAAACTTTATCACAGAGAGATATAAGGAGAACTTAGAGTTTATTTGAACCCAGAAACATTCAATCAAATGGGTTGATGCTAAAGCTATAGAAAAGATCATCTCTGGGAAAGCAGAAACAATTGTAAACATATGTAAATACATTTGATTAAAATAAACAAAAAGGGAGTTTGCAGTATTGCTCAGATGTTATGACTAATACAGTTTGGCTTTGTTGAGTCTTTAATGAAGTTTGGCTAAAAATACGGCTGCTGATTTAGTCAGCTTATGCTAATAGGACCTGTTATTATCCTGTAAGTAAAAACGAAATGAACTTGAGGAGATGGAAAAATAAAAGAGTGCTGATAAGTGGCTGGGGAATCCTTGAGTATGAGACAAGAGAGGGGAAGTGGCCATAGACGACATGTCCACAACTTCCAAGCAGGTCAACGAGGCTCACCAATGAGGCTCTCTACTCCCATGTGCCATATTTCATCTGGAATCAGAATGATATAAGATGCAGAATAAGGAAGGCTGTTGTATTTGTATAAAAAGGTGTTGATCAGCCTTACTAGTACCAGAACATAAGTCTTATTATGAAGATGGAATTCATAGGTATATATTTGTGTGTGTGTGTGTGTGTGTGTGTGTGTGTGTGTTATTCCCTAAGATTGAACATTTTGACCATAAAAAACGACAAGATGTCTACACAAGTTTTTTATCCCATTATAATGTATAAATTCAATGCACCAATAAAAATTTAAAAATAGCCGGGCACAGTGGCGCACGCTTGTAATTCCCGTGCTTGGGAGGAGGAGAGAGGAGGATCGCGTAGTTTCGAAGCCAACCGCACTGGCTCAAGAGACCCTGTTTCCAAAAAAAATAAAAAAGTATAAAATAGGTCTGGGAGTGTAGTCCGGAAGTAGAAGGGCTTCCAGGAAGCCCAGTACCACCCCCCAAATTTTTTTTAATAAATAAATATTAAAAGAAATTAAAAACTGTAACTTATTTGCCAAAAAAAGTCTGTCATTTACTAATTTTAGGACTAATGTGTCTCTCAATATAAAAACATAAAATGTACTATAATGTGTCACTTTTCTTTGTCATTTTAGTATACTTTCCAGCCTATAACTAATGATGAATAAACATCAAATGACTGAAAAAAATGACAAGAAAGGAAAAGTAGTAAATAATCAAACAAAAATAGCATATAAACTTGTAGATTAGTAATTCCTAATCTTGTTTTTGAAGGGGTGAGAATTCTCTGAAAGATACAAACTGGCTTACTCTGAAGTTTTAGCTAGCTATAAACACAAATATCAAGGACCTACAAGCTTTTCCATGATCTTCATGTTAAGATTTTCTGCTCAGAAATTTATAAAGCCCAAGAACAATGAAAGGAGAGATGGGCATGTGGGATGACATCAAGTCACTTGATCTCCTCTTCCTTCCCCCTACCCATGCACAGTTCCAAACCAGAAACAGTTACCAGGAATCCTAGAATGAGATTCCAGAGGTTTACGTTAATGAAAAGACTATAAAAGAATGAAGAAATTTTTTTTTTAGTTAAAGAGACACAGAAACTCTGGTTTTGTAAGAGGAAGCTACAGAATGAGAATGAGAAGGTTGGCTCATCTGTGTCCAGAATTCTTTTATTAGGATGAATACTTGAAAGAAAACTTAACCCCAGGACTGGGGGTACAAGAAATTCAGACACAAAGGAGATTGTTACCGATTGGGAGAATATGGTTTGAGGAAACTGTTCCCTGGGAACCCCTGCGAGGGTCCTGGACACACTTTCCTCCCAACCCATAACAAAAGCCAAAACAACCAAAAACAGAAAATTACAGCGGGTTCTTGTCCTGAGCTAAGAATAATTATGCATACCTTGGACATTTGCTGAAGATTTAAAGAAGTTTATTAGAAAGATAGAAATACAGCCCCATGCCAAAATGGCATAGGGGGGTGACCTGAAACAATACACCAAAGGGCTTACACGTGGACTCGGCCTTTTATACCCATGACCTCCATCTTCCCCTTCACCCTGAAAGGTACCTCCCCCAGCAAGGTGTGGCAAGGTGTCTTCTTTCATGAAGGGCAAGATCAAACCCTGCTCCATCCTCCCTAGATCATCATGTAGATCTGTCTTTAGATAAAGGCCTAGTTCTCCTGTCTTAAGATCTGTCTTTAGCTAGAGAAAGGCCTAGTTCTCCTCTCCTATTGACTAGTTAATTACTTTGAGCTAGGTTAATTTACACTGGAATAGCTGCCTGTTTTAGGCAGAAATCAAGTCCTTTCTTTACCCATGTCTACCGCCATTTTGACACAACTATTTTGAAATATACCAATTATTTTCTTTTGAAATATATTAATAATCAGAGCTTTCCCAAATCTTCCTAGACCATTCCAATACTGGTACAGAGATGCTGCTGCTTCTTGAAAAAAAAATATAATATATATATATGTATGTATATATATAATGTGTGTGTGTGTGTGTGTGTGTGTGTGTGTGTGTGTGTGTGCGCGCGCACGCATGCACTGGGGATTGAATCTCAGGGCATTCTGCCTACAAACTATGCCCCAGCCCTTTCTATTTTTGTTTGAAACAGGGTCTCACTAGGTTGTTGAGGGAGTGGCTGAGTTGGCCTTGAACCTTCGGAACTCCCTTTTCAGTCTCCCAAATACTGGGATTACAGCTATGAATGACACTCCCAGTTTGTGCTGGCAATCTGAGTGTTAGAGTCTGGGCTCAGAATGGCTGGTGGTTACACTGGTGAAGTCATAGATGTCAGGAGCATGTTAGGTCGTTATTACAGTGTTCATAGCCCCCCACACACACACACACACATTTCACTAAAACTGTGTTCAGCTAGAGATCAGGAGAGAATGTTCTTTTCTCAATAATCTAGAAGGAGGAAAAAATTAATATCTGCTTTCACTATTCCAGGTTTGAGATCATGCAGGCTCAAACTAAGGTGAGTCAAGTCCCTCCAGGCTTGTTGGCTTATGTTTCTCCACTGTGGTTTGTTGATGAGATTTCTTTAATTAGCATTTGCAATTTTCTTCTTAAAAGTGACCTTGGCTGGACGTGGTGGCTCATGTTTGTAATCCCCCTCACTTGGGAGGCAGAGACAGGAGGATCATGCAGGTTGTAAGCTAACCGCCCTGGCTTAAGAGACCCTGTTTCCAAATAAAAAATAAAAATAGGTCTGGGAGTGTAGCCTGGAGGTAGAAGGGTTTCCACGAACCCCAGTACCACAAAAAAGTGACCTTGAACAACATCACCCTGTTTGCATGAAGAATAAATGCAATTGTTCTTAATACTTATCCTATGTCTAATAACAGATTTTATCATTTTTAAAGGTTATACATTAGCAATTGCTTGGGGGTAATATAAAAAAATCAAGGCATAATCTTACTTTGAGATCAATAAATCAAAAGGTGTTTTCAGGCAATTGTTCCATGACAGTACAGTGGTCCTTGAAACAGTGTGGAACTGATGTGAATGGATTAGACTGATGCTATAAGAACATTCACCAACCACTAAAGAAATAGACAAACAATTGCACATGTGCCAAGTGCTACTGTGAAGAAGCACAGAAAGTAAAGGGAACATATAATTTGTAGGCCCAGATTACATTGGGGGGTAATGGTATAATTGGGAAAGAATTTCTTGGGGAAGTGTTATGTTTAAATATAGTGTCCCCTGAAGAGCTCATATATTAATAATGTTCAGAGTTGATATAATTAAGCCATGAGGGTTGTACTCTCATAAGAATATCTAGTCCTCAAAATGAATCTACTGGGTGGTAACCTAAGCAAGTGGCTATGGCTAGAGAAGGTGGTTCCTGGGGGTGTGGGCTTAGGTGCTGTGCTTTTGTCTTCGAATGCCATTGCCTGTTTTCTCCCTCTTCTTTTCTGGGCTCCATGATGGAGAGCAGGACCTTGTTCTCTTCCCATATCTGCTTCTGGCTGTCACGTGCTGAGTTTTGAAAACCCAGCCTGACATGAAATGAACCATGAAATCTCCAGCAACTTTGAGCAAATAAATATTTCTTCCTCTAAATTGTGTGATCTGTTGTTTTGTGAGGTCAGTGAGAATGACCTCACAATGTTTTGTGATCGGTGAGAATATTGACTGAGACAGGAAGTGATGTTTAAGTTCAAGAAAAGTAAGTTTAAATGAAGAAATAAAGTGGCCACACTGGAAGCAGTGGAGATCTCTCTAAGTTGGGCGATAGAAAGGGACTAAATTGTGTGAGAAAGTGGAGGACAAAGAAGTGTTCCAGGGATAGGAGGATCAGAAAGTCAGGTGGGACTAGAGTGTGTCTTTGCAGGAGAAAACCATGGAGATGAAAAGGGCAGAGTTTTTGGAAACAAAATGATCTAAGATGAAGCATAAGGAAGAAACATGTAATTTTAAAAAAGGATGGTAGCTAGGCGTGGTGGTGTGTGCTTGTAATCACATTTGGGAGTCTGAGACAGGAGGATCATGGTTCATGGCCAGTCTCAGCTACTTAGCAAGGCCCTTTGCAACTTAGTGAAAGCCTGTTTCAAAATAAAGACTAAAAAATAGGGCTGGGAGTGGAGCTTGGAGGTAGAATGCCCCTGGGTTCCATCCACAGTATCACAATAAAAAAAGGATAGTAACTGAATTTATGAGTACATTCCAAGCTGAGAAGTGATAAATGCAGCCAAGGTGTGAATCTAAATACACTGAGGATCCCTGAAAGCCATGTGGGGAAGCAAGACTCAGTGTGCTGGGAAACAGGGGCCACTGAAGGTTTTAATTAAGACTCTAAAAGTAGGAGATAGATTTGCTTAAAGATGAACTGGGTTAAAGGAATCTGTGTGAAGCATCTATGAAAGTTAAGGATCTAAATTAGAAGATTTTGAGAGATAAAACAAAAGAAAAAAAGGATTTTGTGATTAATAGATTGTGGATGTTTACCCTCATTTGTGGGAGCTAGATGTAAAATTGAAAAGGGATTTCAGATCCCTTGACAAGAAAAGAGACCAGTATAATAGTAAAAGGGCATTAGGGGAAAAAAGGGTAAGGGAAAGGAGGCTTGAGAAAGAAAACAGATCAAATAATGTTACATTCATACACGAGGTATCACTACTGTTATTGTTTGGATTTAGAATGTCCCCATAGACTTCAGAGGGATAAAGCAGTCATGCTGGAAGTAGGCTTGGTTGTGGAAGAGGGAGTTTTTGGGGTGTGTACTTAGGGATTATATATGGTTCCTATTCTCCTTGTGCTCACTCTTTATCTCACTCAGTCTGTTGCTTCTAGCCTCTGTGATGTGAAAGCAGAGTTCTTATGCTCGTTCTCTGCTCCCTACACCACATCCTGAGTTCAACAGATATAACCCAGCTTAATATGAACTGAGTTCCTGAAATCTCCAGAAATGTGAATGAATAAATATCCTTCCTCTAAGTTATGGTAGTGAGGTGTTTTGGATTACATCAGTGAGACTGCTGACTGAAACAACTACCAATCTTACTTACATGCACAGGGAGGAAGTAGGTATTAGTGGGGTGTAATCTGAAGGGAAACACACCAAGGGATGTGTGCATATATAAATATATCACCTTGAATCTCACTGTGGTGAATAACTACAATACACCAACAAAATAGAATATATATATATATAATATGTAAATCATATACACGTGCATAGACATATATGTGAACTATATACATACACACATATTTATAGAAAAATATAAAACAAGAATCTCATTATGAGCCTTTGAGCTCTTTGAGCTCCCTGGCCAGTCAGAATGATAGGCTTAGTAGGAGGGCCAGACTTGCAAGAGGGTTGGGGAAGGCATGATAAGTTTCATTTTGGGTTTGCAATTTACTATTTTTAATTATTTCTTTGTTGTAACCCTTTATTGATTGGTCTTTGTTTGACTCTCTAAGGACACCTTCATCGAAGTACACTCTAAACTGTGGGGTGAAGAAGATGTCTCTTGAGTACTTATGTGAAACTATAAATTTCCACAAAAGAAAACAAAATTTCTGAACACTCTCAGAGAGCCTCTTTCAAATGTAATTGAGTTGGTCTTGTGCAACATGTGAAATACTACCCCTTGAGGATTTTTTTTCCCCTGTCACTATTTAGCTCACATGTGTTATAAGTTTTAGCAAATTATTTTATACAATATTTGTTGTGCACATGCAGGGTCCTTTTTGCTTGGGTCATGGCAATCCTTTGTGTACAAAGGAGACCAGTTTTTCATTTGGCTATGTAATTTCCCTTCTAACTCTGGTTTTGTAATGACCATTCATTAAAACGTCTTTGTTCATGGGGAAAAAAGATAAACCTAAGCTTAGACTTTATCTGAATTGGGGGTGCAATTAGGTTTGACTATAAAATTCATTTCTTTCCCACCTTAGATTCACAAAAAATAGATTTTTTAATACTTTAAGAAAAGGAATCTGTTTGAAGGATAACTCTGAGGGCCTCCTCTCTTGGGGTAACTGTATAGAGCTTAGGGGTGGGTCATTACAGATGGGTGACTAGGCCATAAAAAAGTACTTAGCTCACACGATGACATCAGGCGTCTATTATCTTGTCATGTTTATTTCTGCCCTTTTTTCCCCTTCATATACTTTAGTTTTTATGAGTACAGGTTTATTGTGTAATTTTTATTTTATTTTAATATTTATGTCATAGACATAGACGCCTTTATGCCACCCTCACCTCACCTCCATGTTATGAGTAACTTCCTGTGTTCTTCTCATACTTGAAGGCCATGTGGGGTCACTCTAGGATAGCTGGAGGACCCAGGAGCTCAATGCTCCCTAGCTTTCCTGGAATTTCCGAGCATATCAAATCTACATTTGAAAGCACAGTTTTTCATTTTGAACACTTTTCTCTTAAGAAGTACTTGAGGAAAGTTTTCTGAGAAGTAAATTTTTATTCTCTATACCTTATTACACACCCTCATCTACATGACTATTTGTATAAATTAGATCTCTAAAGACTTCTATTAAGTGACACAATGTTGGCTTACTTATAATGGGCTCTTCCTAGAGTAAAATATTTAAAACTTCATGAAAAATACAATATGTATCTAATTGAGCTCTTCACTAATCCAAAACAAGTGGAATCATACCAAATTAATAGCAATTAATGAAATTTGTTCTCTTTCTAGAGATGATATGGTTTTGAGCATCTTCTTGTACTAAAAAAAACTTTTCAAAAAATAAGCCATAATTAAGCATATTATCTAAAACATTTTGTCAACTGTATGCCTGAGGCAAAATAAATCATAAGAATTATCAGACTGAGATAAAGTAAATAATAAGGCAATTGAGTTAGATGATGTTATTTATTTATCTGAGATAATCATTAATTAAGAAGTAAGAATAGTCATTCAATAAATACACATTTTAAAAACCCACCATTGCTTGTACATTGACATTAGGTTAAAAAAAATGAAAAGAACAAAAGATATTGGGGAAAAGTTAACAACGATGAATTAAGAATACAAAACATGGGATAGAGGGACAGATGAACCAAATAGAAAAGTGAAACATTTATAAAGGGAATTAACTTGGTGATTGATATTGATGTGATTGTTAAAGTACATCATGTGCATTAGAGAATTTCCCTCTTCCCCCCTCCCATCCCCTCAGTCAGGTCACCTTATTTGCTCATCTATAGAATCTTCATCTTCATCTAGAGTTTCTCCTGGGACCTATTTTCTCCCTAGCTTTCACATATTAGTAAGAGTATCTGATTTCTTCTTTTTGTGACTGACTAATCTTACTTAGCATAATGTCCTCCAGTTCTTTGTAAATGATGTGTGTTTTTCTTTATGGCTGAGTAGAATTCCATTGTGTACATAGCCCATAGTTTTGTAATGAATTCATCTGCTGATGCACATCTTGGCTGGTTCCATAGTTTTCCAATGGTGAATTGTGCAGCTATGAACACAGATACCCATGCATTAGTTTGGTAGTTTTGTTTCCTTTCTTTTGGGTAGATACACAGAAGTGGTATTGCTGGGTCATATGGTAAGTTCATTCCCATTCTTCTAAGGACCCTCCATACTATTTTCCAAAGTGGTTGCACTAATTTAATTGCAATCCCACCAACAACGTATTAGAGTTCCCACTTCTCTATACCCTCGCCAGCATTTGTTGTTGTGTTTTGAATGATTGCCATTCCAGTTGGAGTTAGTTGAAATCTCAGGGTAGTTTTGATTTGCATCTCTCTGATTGCTAATGATGCTGAACATTTTTTCCATGCATTTATTGGCCATTTGAATCTCTTCCTTCGTGAAATGTCTACTTAGTTTTTTATTTAAAAAGAAGTCTGTTCAGAAGAGGATGGCTGGCAGTTTTACAGATGTTACTAAACTTCTTTCCCCATCCTTGTTCTTTATTTGGACTGTGGCTTTAGAAAACACACTTTATTTTCTATCATTTGAAGTAAGTTGTCTAATTGCTTTTAGATTTCATTTAGCCTTCAGATGCTCTTTTTTTTCTCTTTATATTTTATGTATTTTATTTATTTTTTTATTTATTTTACTGAGGATTGAACCCAGGGGCATTTTTTCTCTGCGCTACATTCTCAGGACTTTTTTCCTCTTTCTTTTCTTTTTTTAAATCTTGAAACAGGGTCTTGCTAAGTTGCTGAGATTCTTGTTTAATTTTTGAGGTAGTTTCAAACCTACAATCCTCCTGCCTCAGGCCCCACCCCCCACAACGTATTGGGATTTTAGGTGTGTGCCACGATTTGCTTAATAATATTAAGAGCAGAATAATAATATTCTGCTCTTAATAATATTACCACTAGATATGGGAAAGTATTTGCTACATTAAAAAAACAAAGCTCAGGATAATACTAAATTCTTGTATTTTAGATCAGCACATGAGCTATACCAAGTTTAAGACAGGTATATCCAACAGGTTGATGATTCTCTTCCTCTAAATAAGCTATCACAGACAACAACAACACATATTTGTTGACATAATGACTGTGCTATTGATTATAATGCAATCTATTACTCACACACCGGAACATTTTTCTGGACAAATTGGTACCATGTAGGTGACTGATGCAAATTCACCTCTGACATTTCATTAGTTCAGCATATCTTCTTATATTTCAGGTCAAGAAGTAGGCTGCTTTTTTAAATTGGCACAAACAAGTTACAGAAAGCAAAGAGTTTTTTTAAAAGCATTATTATATTTAGAGACTTACCTCAAATGAATAGAGACAGAATTAAGATTTTCTGTTTGGGAAGATGAATTTGAATGGATCTTTGTAGTTCTGGAAATTTTAATAACATTAACACCAAGAGCTAATACATGTTGTTCCCTACCATATGTAAGTTTCTATGCTCAATAGTCCATAAGTCTAATTTTCTGTGAGGCAAATAAATACAAGTGTTTCCAAAGTTCAAGCATAGTTTTAAAAATGGCTATAATCTACAAGTTTTAAAAATGACTATTGTCTGCAATATTTGTTGAGTCTTCAAAATTTCAGATTCTGTGGAAATATTGTGATAAAATGAAGAAACAGCTTTCTATTACAGCTTCATGACAAATTGACCCACAATTGAGTGGCTTAAAACAACAACTATTATACCTATGACTTTGTGAGTGAATTTCAGAAAGAGTCCAGTTATACTGTTCTTATCTATAGTATGTAATGGTTTAAACAAAGCTCCTTCCCAAATTCATGCCTACCCAGAACTTTATTTAGTTTATAACCCAATTGAAAATAGCATCCTTGCAGGTATAATTAGTTAAGGACCTCAAAATAAAATCATCCTGAATTAAGTTTGGGCCCTGAATCCAATGACTGGTGTCAGAAGGAGGGATGAAGGGAGGAAGAGAGAGAGAGAAAGGGGGAAGAGAGAGAGAGAGAGAGAGAGAGAGAGAGAGAGAGAGAGAGAGAGAGAGAGAGAGAGAGAGAGAACAAGAGATGAGGGAGGGGAGGGGAGGGGAAGGAGGGAGAGAGAGAGAGCACTAGAGAGAGAGAGCGAACAGGGAGGTACAGAGAGTAGAAAGCTATGAAGAGGGAAGGAGGCAGAGATTAGATTTATGTTACTAAAATTGGAATAGGTAAGCAAAGAACCTAAAAGGGAATGCAGCTTATCTGACCCCTTAATTTCAGAACTCTAGACTCAGAGAATTCAGAGAACACGTTTCTGTCATTTGGAGCCATCCTGCTTGTGGCGCTTTGTTGTATCAGCACTAGGAAATGAATAGTCTCTCCTGCAACTGTGGTCAAATATCAGCGAGGGTCACAGTCATCTGAGGGCTCTGTGGGGCGCAATGTGGAGGAGGACCCAGTGGCATCACTGACAAGTTGCCCTGGCTGTGAGCTGGGCATTCACCTAGCATCCTCAATGGATTTCTTGTAAGCCTTTCCATGGGGCCACTTGGGCTTCTTCAAGACATCAGGACTTCCATGAGGGAGTATCCTGAGAAGGCATGGCCCCGGAATGAGGTTTCCCAGAAGCCCAAGCAGAAGCTACAATGCTTTTTTAGGATTCTGCTCCCAAAAATTCTAGAACATAATTTTCATTGAACTCTATTTTTAGAAAGTCACTAAGTCTACCCCAAATTTAAGAAAGAGAAATTAACTCCATGCCTTCTTCAATGAAAGAAGTAAAAAATGTTTTGTGGCCATATTTATTTATTTATTTATTTATTTATTTATTTATTTATTTAGTGGTACTGGGGTTCCTGGAAACCCTTCTACCTCTGGGCTACACTCCTAGACCTATTTTTATACTTTTTTATTTGGAAACAGGGTCTCTTAAGCCAGCGTGGCTGGCTTCAAACCTGCGAGATCCTCCTGTCTCTGCCTCTCAAGCGCGGGGATTACAAGCATGTGCCACCATGCCCAGCCAGGCTATATTTTTTTATTAATTTCAATTTATGTTTGAACAATGTAACCTACATATTAAACCTATACTTTCATGTTTTATTGCTGGGGCTAAATAAAAATTAGTGTGGCTACTGAAAAAAATCATATTACATAAACTTGTATAGGTGATATATCAATCAAAGATCATAAAAGTGGCTAGCAGAAAAAGACTGGAATTTGGAAAAAAACTTCTCTAGTTAGAAATGAACTAGAAACTTAACTAGTAGTCAGATCCCATCTTTTTTTCATACACCTCTAAGCCACTCTTACAGCATGCTTTTAGCTTGTGACCCATGCCTTTTTTTTTTTTCAGATGGTTTTCTGCAGACAGCTCCATGAAGAACTTCCCCCCTCCATCTTCAGAAGCAGTAACCTGATTCAGGATAAGATGACTGAGAGCTTGCTCTAAGAAACAGGCTCCAAATGTCTGCTGTCTTGCTTTTAACCACATTCAAGTAATATGATGCCACCAACAAGGAGCCAGAGTGGGTGGTTTCTAATTCTCCTATCTTTTTTAAGTATGTAATCTCAGACAAAATACCGAGTCTCTATGGCTTTCTTTCTGTTTTCTTCATCTGTGAAACTGGGGCTGTAGAAACAGCTTTGCCTTCTTTATCTTTGCATCAAATAACATGTGGTATCTGAACTTTTTTTTACCAATATTGAGAAGAACTAGGCACACAGATATATATAGGGATTGTGCCAATAGGCCGTGAGAAGCTGTTGCTAATGGCAATTACAGGGTAAAATAGCTCTTTCAGGTTTCTTAAAAGATATCACAGCATAGTAGTCTACCATGGAAACAGCGTCCTGCCTATGAAGCTCAAATCCAAGCTCTACTTCTAACCACATGTTTGAGTTATAAGTCTCATATTCCTCAGCTGTAAAATGGGATAATAAGAATGTTTACTTCAAAGAGATTGTATGAAGACAATATGTTATCACATGTAAGGCTCTTGGAACAATGGTTTATTCTTAGTATGTGTTTAATAAATTACCTATTAGTATCAGGATGCTATATTCAGATACTATTGGTGAGAATTCTAGCACATACTGGGATAATTTTGGTTAAAACACGCAGGTTTGATTCTTTCTTTCTGTCTACTTTCTATTAAACCATAGCTGCTAAATGGAAGAAAGAAGATTTTAGAGGACATATGATATGTTCTTTCTTTTATATTTAATGTATATGATTGTCTCCGTGAGGATTGTTTTAATGTTCAGGGCTGTTTTTACAACATCTGCTGGTTAAGTTTTCCCCAAGATCAGAAGAATTCAAGAATAGCAATCAACCTGTGTGGTATGAAATTGGGCTGCCAGACTTTGAATCCAAATTCCATTACTTCCTAAGTGTTGTGACTACCTTGGAAAAATTAGTTAAGTTCCCAAACATCAGTAACCTCATCTATAAGTTGGAGATAATAATTACTTACCTCAAGGGGTTATTGAGAGATCTACAGGAAGGAAGAGATGAGAGTGTTAAGTAAATATTTGTTCCTATTATTACTGTATTCATTTTGCTAGATTCTACAGAGCCTACCTCTCAAGTTGCTCACATAGTAGAATTAGATACAGGGTCGAAATTTGAAGATGCAAACTTATTTAAGTAATGACACTGCGGCCAGTTTTCTGTCTGCTGGTCTCACAATACTTTCTATTAATGAGCTATTCTATTGGAAAAGGTGCTCTCTTAGCAGGAGAAAACTTGAATGAACTTGACCCACATTCTTCTTTTCCTGCCAGAAAATTCTTTTAACCTTCTTACTTCAATAACATAACAGGGATTCAGTGCTTCTTTGTTTTTCCTTGTGAGCAGAGCATCTTGCTACTTTTTTGTGTTCCTACACAGCACCTGGTCCATGTTGCCAACTTCTGAAGAAGCAGATGTTCATCTCAGGAATGTCTTGAGTTCTATCCCAAAGTACACATGATAGCTCTAGTGACTGAATCTTGGTTTGCAAAAACTGGGAGTGTGCAGTTATTCACATTTAGATGCCTCTGCTAGCACTTTGAGCACATTCAAGGGGCTGCCTTTGCAGCAGTCCCTAGAGGCTTTATGCCTTGTAGATCTCATTCTTTTTTTTTTTTTTTTTTTCAGGTACTGGAGATGGAACCCAAGGGCATTCTACCTCTGAGCTACACCCCTGGTTCTATTTATTAGTCTTTTTATTTTTTTAAACAGGGTCTCACTGAGTTGTGAAGGGCCTCGCTAAGTAGCTGAGGCTGTCCATGATCCGTGATTCTCTGGTCTCTGCCTTCTGAATGCTGGGATTACAAGCATGCACCACCACACCTGGATCCCATTCTAATAAACTCTATTGCACTAAAACACAGGGATGATTTTAACCCAAAGGCACATCATCCATTTTACAATTATGGTTTTAAAAACAGTGCACACATTTTAAAACTTTGATTTTAGATGGACATAGAAATTAAAATCTATCCTTTTTAACCCTAAAAGTCAAGGTAGACTGTATCACTAGCTTTGGACCTCCCCAGCACTGTGGGTAGAGGAATTCAACAGAGTACACACCCTAGTGGAATTTTGTAAAACTAAATTACAGCAAGAGTTTCAAAATGTTCTATTTTCTAAGTAAACTATGCTTTCATGCCGCTTGTATAACTTGTGATACATTCACACAAAGAAAAGACTCATAGGGATAGAATTCTGTAAAAAGAGCAGGAGGGTATGGGGCTCAAATTAACAGCCCCAATAAGGGCTAGTGATAAAATCTTCATGTAAGTTACCTGATTTTCAATACCACATGACTCTCAGTGTTCAAACCTTAAGATACCTCACATTATAAACCTTCAGAGAATGTTCTCTTGATCTTTACTTCCTCTTACCAAAGAGACAGTTCTTGACTTGGGCCGTTTAGGGACTTGTTCTAGCATCATTCTAAAATAGCTCGGTCTCTTTTGCCCACTCTGGGCATCTGATTCTTAACTCCCTCAGAGAAATCTGGCCTGCCCAATCCTCTCTCTTTTTCACCATGAAAAATCTATCCTCATTAATAACGGGATATCAGCCAATGGCACAAAAGCAGGAGGGGAAAAGGAAAGCGTTTCTCTCATCAGTGTGGGAGAGCTTGTTTCTCATCAGTGTGACAAATTCCAGTAGGCTTTAAGTTACAACTGATGTATCAAGTCCACGGGTCCTGATTTTCCCAGGAAGAAGAATGGAAAGGAAAATCAAAAGAGCAGACACATTCAACCCGAGTAATTACAAACGCTGACTGAATGTAAACACAGATGCACAATTGTTCAATATTCACGGATATTAATTAATTGTATCTCTACCAGGCAAAATTCATCTGCATGCCCATGGACAAGAATAACTTGCATTGTTACAATTTTATACAATTATAGTTGTATAATAGCTCAAAGACAATGCAAGCCACACACTGCCTGGGGGGTGCATTGTACAACACATTCAATAATCTTTTTCTTAATATTTTGCTATTTCAGAGATTTTATTTTTTTATTTTTTTATTTTTTTATTTTATTTTTAATTTTTTTTTATTGGTACACTGTATTCATACATCATAGTGGGATACAAACTTTGGCAGACATACATGCACACATCGCCCAGTCAGCCCCCACCCGATCCCCACCCCATTCTCTCCCCATCTCTCCCTCCCATGCTTGGCTTAGTGGTTGACATCTAGTATAATAGCAATTTATCCAAAATTAAAAATGATAATCTCACATAACAGTTTCATTTGTCTGATACCAAGCTTTTGATGACTTAAAGATAACATTTCAATATTTCTTTTTACTTTCTTTCTTACCAGAGAATATTTTTTTCTATTTTTTTAGGTGAAACTATCATATATTTATATATTTATTTTTCAGAAAAAAATCTATCCTAATATGGAATATGGACTCTAGATACCCAAAACGATCTTGAAAAAGAACAAAACTAGAAGACATATATTTTTTATTTCAAACCATATAAAGCTACAATAATTGAAACAGTGTAGTACTATTCTAAAGGCAGATATATAAACCATTGGAGTTAAATAAAAGCCTAGAGCTAAATTCTTCTCTATATTGTCAAGTTATTTTTGACAAGGTTTCCACAAACATTTGGTGGTGGAAATAATAATCTTTTAACTAAATATTGTTGAAAAATAATAATTACATGGGAAAGAATAAAACTGGAACCTTACCTAATCCCATATACAAATATTAACTCAAAATAGATAAAAGACCTAAATATAAATCTTAAGACTATAAACTTTTAGGAGAAAATCTGGGTCATAAAACCTCACAACATTGAAATTGGCAGTGATTTCTTGGATATGATTTCAATGGCACAGGCAACAGAAGAGTATACAAACTCCCTAAAAAATAAAAAAAAAAAAATTGTTGTATATCCAAAGACAATGTAAACAGAGTTAAAAGTTACTAATAGAATGGGATAAAATATTTCCAAATGCTGTATCTGAAGGTATATTAATATTCCAACTAGAAATCCAAAAAATTAACACTAAAGGCAAACAATACTATTTAGAGATAGGTAAGACTAACATAAATAATGAATCTCCTCAGATAACTAATCTTAGTTGTCTGTTGGATGGAAAATCTTGTTTCTCTGGTTCTGGTGTGTGTTACCTATTTCTTCTTTGTAGTTAATCTCTGAATATTTTCTCTAGTGCTGGTTTTGAAGACATAAATTCCTTCAGTTTCTGTTTGTCATGGAAGCTTCTTATTTCTCCATCTAATTTGATAGAAAGTTTTGCTGGGTAGAAAATTTTTGGCTGGAAGTTGTTTTCTTTCAGAGTTTGGAATATGTTACTCCAAGCCGTTCTGGCTCTTATGACTTGGTTTGGGAAGTCTGGAGTGATTCTAATTGGTTTGCCTCCGAATGTCACTTGGCCCTTTTATTTGTTGCCTTTAAGATTCTCTGCTTGGCTTCCACATTGGTCATTTGACAATTATGTGGCATGAGGATCCTCTTCTCTGGTCCTGTCTAAAGGGAGTTCTATAAGTTTCCTGGACCTGTGTATCAACCTCTTGCTCTATGTTTGGAAAATTTTCTGCTATTACTTCCTTGAAGAGATTGTTGATCCCTTTGGTTTCACTTTCTTTTCCCTCCTCTATTCCAATTATTCTTAGCTTAGCTCTCTTAAAATGGGCCCATATTTTTTCAATATCAGATTCCTGCTGTCGGATATTTTTTCCCAGATTAGAAACTATGCGTTCATTTTTGGAATGATCATCTTCTAAGAGCGAGATTCTGTTCTCCATGTGGTCTAATTGGTTGTTTGTTCTTTGAATTGAGGCCTTTACTTCATTAATTGCATCCTTTATCTCTTTTTGGCTCTCTCTGAGTTCTTTTCGAAGCACCTCTATTATTTCTACAGTTATTTTCCTGATTTGATCTTCTAGAAATCTCTGATTTTCTGTTTTATCGGGTTCTGATGTTGTGGGGTTGTGGGCATTCATTGCTCCATTGTTATTCCTCTTTCCCATGATTTCGGAGGTTTGTGCCTTCTCTGGGTTCTTCCTTTGGGTCTCTATGACTTCACTTAAGGTGCTCTGGATCTCGAGTCAGTAGTATCTCAGACCCCACTACTCCTTTACTGGGTTGTATCACAGAGTCTCCGACCCAGAGAGTCGATAGAGGCTGCTTTAGACTGTGGGGGGTGCCAGGTTGCACGTTCTCCTATGGTGTGATATCTCTGCCCCTGCCACTCCCCCACTGGGTCAAGTCCCAGGGAGTACAGTACTGGGATTTCTCCGCTGTGGCCCACAATTTGACTCACTGTTCTTGAGTATGCAGATGTAGCTCTACTGAATTCGGTGAATTCGCTGCTGCTGCCGCCGGTGCCAATATGGCGCTGCTGCTACGCCCTCGGCTGTGAGGCTGGCTTATTTCTTCTTGATTTTGATTTCTACTCTGAATCCCTACAGCGTGTGCTGAGCTCAGCCACTGGGAGCTTTAGATACTCCCTGCACTGAAAAATCCCGCCTGGCTGTTCCGCAGCGGCTCACCTCGGCTTGCTGTAGCCGTCCGGTGAACTCACCGCTGCCGCCGGCAGTATGGCGCTGCTGCCGCATCCTCAGGCGTGAGGCTGGTGTATCTCCTCTGTGGCTCTGAGCTCTGTTCTCAGTCTGCTTTCTCTCTGGAGCCTGGTGATATTTTTGTTTCTCTGGTGATGGTGTTTTCTGGCTATGAAAGGGGCTGTTTTTGTGGTAATGGATACTGGTTGTTAGCGGGGCTCTTAAGCCCTGCTTTTCTCGGTCGCCATCTTCCTGGAAGTCCAGAGATTTTAAAATAATTATTCTCAACATACTGAGTACTATACCAGATTATATGTAATGAAATATCTACAGAAAGTGCTAGCCTCTACAATAATCTTATTTAATTGCTACATAACTCTATGAAGTCAATGTTAATCAGGGACTTAAGAACATAAAGTCAGAAGCCTTTAAACAGTTTTACATAAGCTTTTAATTCCTCTTCACTAAGAAATAGTTGATGACCAGAGCAGCTAAGAAAATAGTTCTGGTAGAATCTAGTCGTTTCTTATAAGGATCGCAGAGATGGTAGTCTAGCTAGCAGATATGACATCATGTCTTCTTTCTTTTCAAACCGACCACTTAGAGATCTTGATGTTTGGTCACTGACTATGGAAATGGTTACATGGTGCTCAGGCTCTATTGCCTGACCCCTCTCAGTCTGAGTGTTCTTTCTGGTTGGATTGGATTTCCTGGGATTCTAGGTTGCTGTTGATGGGTAGAAACCCTTGCTCAAAAAGCTGAAATGAAGGCTTCACTGTGCAGAAACAAGTTCTGCAAAATGCTTCCCATGAAACACTGTCCATCGCTGAGCCCGTCCCTATCCCATTATCACTCTCCAAAACACTGATTTTTTAAATTTCACAATAATACAGAAAAATATTACATATTCATGCATTCATTGAACAAAAATCTAAATGCTAGACATGTTGCTTGGACAGTAGCGAACAAGCCAGACAAGCACTGTTGCTCTCTTGGAATTTGAAAATCAAATTTAAACGAAACATGTAATGTGCCATGCAGTGGGACATACTAAAGAACAAAGAAAGCAGGAGAGGGGGTTGGGAAGTTAGTAAAAAGGTGGTGTGATAGGAGGAAGCCTGAACTGTTTAAGTTGCTAGGTCAAGGAATGCCTCACAAAGACGCAAATGCGAACGAGTGAACCATGTGGAGATCCAGGAAGAGGACGCACATTTTCCAAGTACAAAGACCTGAGGTGTAAGCATGGCTGGGGTATTCAAGGCACAGCCAGGAAGTTGGAGTGAATAATGAGAAAAGGCACACTTTTCCTCTTCCTAAACAGTGCAGATATAGCTCCGCTCTGGCGTGGCACAACTCAAACTCTTTTTGAGGCACAATGGGACACAAAGATGGGTAACTGTGAATGAAGAAATGAAGAAATGATTGCTCCTCCTAGTACAGCTCATAAGATGTAAGCACCATGAGCTTATGGGGTTTATTTTCCTCCTCTAAAACTTAAGATGAGTTAATAATTTTCAAAATATGAAAACCCTTGATTTTAACATCTCTTGACTAACTTCTTTCTTATTTTTTAGACAGCTTATTTTAGGGAAAAAAAAAAAAACACCGAATCCTTTGTTCTCTATTCCTTTATATTTAAAACTTAAAATAATGTAATCAAAATGTGAGTTGATGTTGGAGGATGTCCTTTAGTCCCCCAAACCAGTCCCCCAAATTATCTCTTTAAAAGCCTGATGGAGGTGGTTTGCCAAGAATAAAAATCATCAACAATCAGCTGATTTCAGATAGAGGTCAAAAGGTAGTCTTTTCACTTTAGAATATATCTAAATATGTACTAAATCACACATATATCTATTTTTTTCATTGTTCACTTTGCAAAACTATTAGCCTTCCCTCTGATTGCATAGCACTGTGATTTTACATATCAGGTCAGATAGGAGTCTCAAAGGTATTAGCAATATTTTATGTTTATTATTTATGTGACAGGGACATGCAAAGTGCTTCTTGGATTTTTGTTTCTTGGATATTTATTTCTCTCTAAACCATGTGGCAAGTTAATTTTTTCAAGGAAACTTAAAGAGTTCACAAATTAAAAATAATAACTAAGAAGGGGATATAATCTTTAAGAACCAAAAATATATATTTTGGTCTTGTCACTTTTTTTTTTTTTTTGCAGTATTGGGGATAGAACCCAGGAGCATTCTACATCCGAGCTACACCCTCAGCCCTGATTTTTATTCTTTATTTCAAAACAGGGTCTCACTGAGTTGCAAAGGGCCTCACTAAGTATTAACTGAGGCTGTCCGTGAACCGTGATCCTGCTGTCTCAGCTTCCCAAATGCTGGCATTACAAGCGTGCGCCACCACGCTCGGCTTGTCATATAATTTATCAGTCTTATTTCCTCTTATCTTCATTGTGTTTCTTTCTCTTTTTAATCTCTTCTACAATGTTCCAGTGACAGATTTAAGAGCATAGAGAATATGTATGTTTACATATATATAAATTTGTTTATATGGAGAAATAAAGAAAGAGGGAAAATAAAAATAGCTTTTGTTTGATGAAACAAATTCACTTATGTACGTGCATGTACACACGGGAATACACCGGGCAGCTTTCATTGCTGAATGTGTCTGCAGTCACAGAAGTAAATGAAGGGAGGGAGTGGCTTTGGCCTTCTCTCGTGCTCTCTCCCAAATACTCACTCTAGCAGCCTCATATCATTGATTCTGCTCCATCTGCAGCTTTTACTAGCATGAACTTTCAGCCAATTCCTAATCTCTTTCAAAAATACATAACACTGTTTCCCTTCCTGTCTATATCCCCTTCCTAACTCATTCAAGATTCACATTTTGCAAGAAACAAGATCCAGACAACCTGAACACTGAGATGCTTTGTGTTGAGATGTTGTGTTGAATTTGTCTCTACAGCTATCAGCAGTTTGGAAAGAATCTAAGAGATTTTTCTTGTTTTGTTTTGATGTAAAACCAGCTCTATATTTGGCAGATCTGTGGTCACTGGCAAATTAATGAGCCTCTCCTAATCTTGGTTCTGCTTTCATAAAATGGAGGTGGCATTCTAATGCCAGAAAATTATTTAAGAATTGTAATAAAGGTACATGTTTTTGTCTTTAGAATTATCATCTCGTTTAATTCTTGTAATGTCTACGAAGTCATTTCTGTCTCAATTTTACAAATGCGACAACGGAATATTGACCACTAGTCACAGAGCTAGTATGTATCTGTTCACTCAGCAAATATGTTTTGAGGGGCAGGCAGGTTTCTTCAGGTAGACTTCTGCTCGAGTGGAGATGATAACAAACATGTAGCAAAAATACAAATGGGATTTTAAGAAGTTTTAAATGCAATGAGATGGGGAAAGTAAGGTAATTAAAAGAGAACAATGAAAACAAAAGGAGGGTGAAGGTAGTTCAGAACGCCTCGGAGGAGCATCATTGGAGCTGACATCAAATGATGAAAGGCTAAAGCAAAGCAAAAGTCTGCGCTCAAGTTCAACACTCCACGTTGGGAAGGGACAGGCTGAATTCCTTAACAAGCAGCTTTCCACCTCTGTGCAAATCCTACAGAGTTTAAAAGCTACTAAATAAATGGACTACTCTTTGGTATTTTAGCAGTCTTCTGGGATGACAACGATGTTCCCAGTCCTTGATTTGTTTGTAGACATGTGATAAAATGTGTGTGTTGTTTCGTGTTTGCCATCCAAGGTGATGAGAGGTCATGGGGACCAGAAAGTTGAATCCGTCTGTCTTGTTTCTTCCATGAGCTCACTTCAAAGGAACTTCCCTTTCTACTTCTCCTTTTCACTGGAGAGGAAAAGGAGAAATGATCTGTCCATGAAGAAAGAAATTCAAACTGTGACATAGCCTCTGGGTCATCACGTGTATGATTTGAATTCTGTATTCTGTTGAACCCATAATGACTAGCCTAACAGCAGGGCAGAAGCTGAGCTGCATGGAAGAACCAGGTGTCTTCAGGCCACAGGTACTGTAAGCCCTGTCTCTTCCTGTGGCCACGTCTTACTTCCTCTTATGGTTCTCGTTTCACTATTCCCAGATATTAAGTATTTTAAAATGAGTTAGAGGGCACGGGTGTGTGACTCAGTGGTAGAGTGATTTTCTAGCAAGCATACGATCCTGGGTTCAATCCCTAGCACTGCAAAACTGAAACTAGCTAGAATTGGGGATGAGATTTCTGGTCATACTTATGACCAAGGCTCAAAACAATTAATTAGCAACCCTCTCTAGTTTCCTGTGTTTACTGGTTTTGGTGTGACACATGGGGATATTCTCAAACATGGGAGGAATAATTCATCTTTAAGTATAAAGAGGAGGGGAACCAGAAGCCCCAGGAAGACCTTGGGTGGAGCGATGCTATGAAATCACAGTGCTCTGACATGACTTCAGTGCTTAATGGGCAGAAGAAACATTTACAACATTGAAAGAGGTTTCCAATTGAAAATAGGTACAGTAAGTATAACCAGGAGGCATCTCAGAATTGCTGGCCTGTGAGAATGAGAAAATAGAAAACATAAATTTCATGCCATCTTCTATTAGGTGTATTAGTCTCCTAGCGCTTCTGTAACAAAGTTCCTAAAACTGCATGGCTAGAAACAATGAGAATTTATTGTCTCACTGTTCTGAGGGCTAGAAGTCCAAAATCAAGGTGTCAGTAGCAGCAAGAACATTCTGATGACTTTAGGGAGAAACCTAAGCTTCTAGTGTTTTTCAGCAATTCTTGATGATCATTGGTTTGTAGATGAAATACTAATCACTGGCTCTTCTGCTCCATATGGGGTTTTACATCTTCTTCCCTCTGTGCATGTCTATCTCTGGTCCAAATTTTCTCTTTCTATAAGGAGACTAATATTAAATAGGACTCACCTAATGATCTCACTTTAACTTGATCACCTCTGTAAATACTCTGTTTCTAAATGAGATCACTTTCTGGAATAATAAGGATTGGACTTTCAACCTCTCTTATATAGGCTTCACAATTCAACATTTCAGTCACAATAGAAGTTATTGGCATTATCAGCTTTTAAACCTGGGTTGCCTAATCAGAGAAAAAAACAGACTAGGTTCACCAGATTCATCAAACAAAAATATAGAATGTCCAGTTCAATTTGAATTTCAGATAAAAATGAGTAATTGTTGTATATTTTCCAAATATTGTATGGGGCATCCTTATGTTTTAAAAAAAAAACTTTGTTGTTCATCTAAAATACAAATTTAGCTAAGTGACCTTTATTTTATCTAGCAACCCTAAAATAGGTCTTTGTGGCCCTCTTTTTTTTCCTGCTAACTTTTTAGTGTTCTGCCCTGCTACAATCCCTGAATTAATGGTCATACCACAGAAAACCCTATAGTAGGAATTCTGAGCCTTTGATTCTAGTACCCAGTGTGCTCTAGGCGTTTGATTTGACCAAACTACTTCCATTCCTAAGACTCAGGTCTTCATTGGTTAGAATGGAAATAAATATGCTTTCCTTCCTACTCCAATTGTTGTGGTTATTCTCAAACAAGATAATCTTAATGAAAATACTTTGAAATAATTATCTCATAAAAACTGAAAGTTTGTGTTTGTGTAGTTTCAAGTTTTGGATTTTGAAGTTTTGTTTTATTCCTTGCCCTGAAACCTGACCCTGCAGATCAGCAGATGGTATGCAGGTACCTCTATCCCTTACCTATAGTAAACTAATGATCTCTTCCCAGAACTATTACCATAGATTTTGTGCTTCACAGTTAAGGACCAAAGAATGTAAATAAGGAATGTTGGCCATAAAAGTGACCTCCTGAGTGAGTGAGCAGGATATTTCATGTTCAAACCTCTGCCCTGAAATATAAAAAATGTTTTTCCATCAACACTTTAGTACATCTCATCCTCTGGAGATAGAATTAGTGTTTGTGTACCAGTAGGCAAGAAATCATATTCTAAATTTAGAGAAAAGTCTCAACACAATAAAATGGTGTGTGGGGAGGAAGAAACTCTGGAATGCTGAGTACTGAAATCCCAGCCTTTCATTAGTAGTATACAACCAATTCCAAAGGAAAATAAGAACTGGAATAATTACCCATACTAGCTAAATAAACAGTCAATATGGTTGCTATCAAAACGAAAATCTGTCTCTTCTATTTTGACTCTGAGGGCCCATAATTAATTAGGTTTAAACAGCTGTGTTAAATCTACACACCTAGGAAGATAAATCTTTATCTAACAAGGAGACTGCGGCTTGTATTTTAAATTCTGTCTGCAAGAGATTTTCTTTAACAGAAGGTGAAATATTTTTTCTTCATTTGTTTGAAGTAAAGTGCTCTTCTAAGAACTTAAAAAAGTACCGTAATGTAATAGTGAGCTTCAATAGATTTCTATAGCTTAGGCTGCATTTCAAGATACTTATCATTTTAATTATTTTCTGCAAATGTATGACAAGTACATAAGTGTACTTACTATAAGAGTGTATCCACATAGTGTTATTGCTTGAATTGAACATTGAAGCAGTTTACTGTCAAGTGTTACACCACATCATTTAGTATTTTGTCTTTATGAAAGACTGATTTTACAGCCATCAACTGCTTTCTCAGAGTGAAACCCCTCTACACTATCAGTAATGGGTAATGTGCATAGTCTACACATCTACTCATAGGTTATGCCAAGAATAGATTCTGTGAAATTGTCAAGGACATCACTGTTCAAATATTTTGTTGTCTAGAAGAGCTAACACTTCTTGTTTTAACTAGAACTTTTAATTCTAATTAAGATTTTACTTTCAAATCTTCTCGTGTTTAATTTAGAATATGGCCTAAAGGCATTGGTACTTTTTATTAAACAATGGCTGTTAATATCTGTGACTTTCTTTTCTTTTTTCTCATCCAAAGTATACATTACAAAGAAGAAATAGTACAGCTGAGGAGATGGAAAATCAGTCTGTCTTTCTAAAAGTAATTGGGAGTGGGATGGGGGGTGAGGAAAATAGGCTTGTAATGTTCTGTTGTCCTACCATGGGTATATATAGAGCTCCCCAGCAGAGGAAATGGCTTAGAAGGATGAGGAGACATCTGCCAGGAGGCCACACCATGAACATCACCAATGGGCTGACAAGTTTCCCTCATCTCAGAACTCCAAGTAAGTTGTCCACTAGTGACAGGTTCTTAAGTCATAATCCATGGATGCTACCAATGACCTTGAGCTACCTATCAAGGTAATCCAAATCTGATATCCCCCAATTTGTCACACAACCTTTTTTCTTCTTCTTAGATTTGCAAGTTCCTTGAAAATGACTATGTATTAACGGGGCTAGGATTTAGAATTAAGCAGAAACTGGATACCGGTGGGGCATTACACCCTCTTACTAGAATTGAATCTTTACTTAACATTCTTACTTCACCATACTTCCCACTAGAAACTAGACCTTTGTAAAATAATAATAGTAATAATAATAATAACAATAATAATAAACTTATGTAATACTTCACATTACTTGTCCCTTGTGTCCATTTTAGGACTGAGGAATATGAGTGTTAAAGAGATAGGTGAGGACTGATTGGGGAAGATGGTGGTGGCCGTGGTCACAATGGCAACCATGGCCGCTGAAAAAGACATGCATTCCTCTGAGAAGCCCTGGACACCAGATTTTGGTTTAATATCTGATTGTGACAACTTAAAGAGACATTTCCAGCTGTGACTTCCATGTACAGGAGAGAGTGGATAACGGCAGATTTAGAAGCGAGATGACAAGGAGGCACCCACCACACAAGAAAAGTGATTTGGGGAAGAACATCACAGAAGGGATTAGAGAAAAGACTGCTTTAGCCACAAATGCTGGGGACTCTTAACAACATACCTTGTAAGAAAAATGATCCGGGTGTGGTGGAGGGAGCCCAGCAGTGCCGGGCGGGAAGCCTAGCTGCGCGTCTCGGGGTCTCGGTGCACCTGGCCGCCATGCTCCTCTATGCTGTGCTGGGGTTCATGTTGCGCTCGGAATAGCAGATCCTGCTCTACATGGCAAGGCTGTGGTCTCCACTCTTGGAGGGGAGATACAATCCATTGCTGCTGAGTGCTCAATCTCACAACCTCTGCAAAACACACATACTGTCTTCTATTATTAAAAATATATATATATATTGGAGAGGGACCAAGATGGCGGCAGCAGCAGCCAGAATTCAGGAGATGCAGACAAATCCTATCCATTTTACCTGGAACTTTTGGAAAAAAATCCCCATGATGGGGGACTGCTCCTGCCGCACATACTTGAGAATTCTGGACATCATATCATGTAAGGAAAGAGTTCAGCAGAGAACCAGGAGGAAGGTGGTGGTGGTGGGGGCGGTGGCAGTGGTGGTGGTGGTGGCAGTGGAGGCTAGTATTTGAAAGAGGCAGATATCTGATCCAACCCACCCTGATCTTCTGAAGAAATTGCCCCAAAGGTAAAATGCTACCACTGCACCTGCTCAGGAGTTCTGGACAACATGTAGTGTGGGAAAAGTGTTTGGGAGAGAACTGAGAGAGTGGAGGCAGTGGCAATGGCAGTGGTCAATATTCAGAAAAGGCAGAGATCTGATTCAATCCACCTTGATCTTTTGAAAAAATCGCTCCAAAGGTAGAATGCTACCACAACTCTCACTCGGGAATTTGGACAACATGCTGTGGAATAAGGTGCTTGTAAGAGAACTGAGATGGCTTTGACAGTGGCAGCGGTGGTCAGTATTTGGTAGAGTCAGAGATTCAATCCAATCCACCTCACCTCATAATTTTAAAGAAATGTCCTCAAAGGTATACTGCTTCTGCCACACATACTTGAGAATTCTGGAAAACAAACTGTGTGGGAAAGGTGTTCAGGAGAGAACCTAGATGGCAGTGGCAGCAACGGTGGTGATGATGACCAGACTTTGGAGGGGCAGACAGATCCAGTCCAGTCCACCTTGAACTTTTGAGGAAATCTCCCCAAAAGTAGACTGCTCCTGCCACACATGCTCTGGACTTCTGGACAACATGCTAAGTGGTAAAAGGGTTTAGGAGCTTTCAGAGGGAGCCCTGCATAGCTGGGATGGGCCACCATGCTGCATGTTCTGGGAGTCATGAGCCCTCATGGCCACCGCACTCCTCTGTGCTGAGTGGGAGGCCAGGGTGCACATGGAGCAGCAGAGCCTGCTCTCCGAAGTGAAGCTGTGAACCTCTGCCTTTGGAAGGAAGAAAAATTTCATTGCCACTAGGTATTTGGGGTCCCACCTTTTGCAAAAGACATGCACTGCTGTCTCATATTAAAAACAAAATCAAAGAATGCTAGATGTGGTGGTACACACTTGTAATCCCCATGCTTGGGAGGTGGAGACAGAGGGATCATGCAGGATCATGCCAGCCTCACTGGCTTAAGAGACTCTGCTTCCAAATAAATATATATATAAAAAAAATAGATCTCTGGGAGTGTAGCCCAGAGGTAGAAGTGTTACCAGGAACCCCAGTACCACCAATAAAAAAAAAAAAAGGAAGAAAAAAGGGAACATCTGTAGACCACCTGCTCATAGTGACAGAGACCAGAGCCCGGTGCACATCAAGGCCAGTGCTGGGGCCTCTGAGGCCAGGATAGGAGACTGCCATATGCTGAGGCCTGTGCTGAGACCAGTGAGACCAGGATAGGAGCCTGCCTTAAGGCAAGGCTGGTGCCCAGGCCAGCAAGGCCAGGATCAGAGCCTGCCATGAGGCAAGGCCGGTGCTGAAGCCAGCGAGGCTAGGATCAGAGTCTGCCGGTTGGCCAGGCCAGTGCCAGGGCCTTCAAGAGTGGCATTGAAACTTACAATGCAGCATATACAGAGAAATATCACAGAAAATAATAAATCAGATGATTTCCCTAATATGCAAAAGCTAGAAAGAAATGGGTAATAGGAGGAAATCTAGTTGAAGGAAGGGCCCTATGGAGGAGCAATTATGGTGCTCAATCAGAGGGGATGGGATGGGGGAAGATGGAATCTCTTTAAAACACATGATCTACGTAAACAAATATATCAAAGTTAATCACCAAATTAAGCATGGGATCGAGGGAGGGGGAGGGAATGGGATGGGGATTGGATAAAGGCTAATTGGATGATGTGTGCTTGGATATTCTCACAAGTCTTGTATTCCATTGTGATGTTTGACTACAATGCACCAATAAAAACATATAAAAAAAAGAAGTGATCTTCTTAGAGCCGCACAATAATTAATTGCCCCTTCTACCCAGGTACTTTGTTTTGATACCTGTCCCAACTCTACTTTACATAAAAGTTTCATCCATCTTGTTTGTGCTATGTAAGTGTAGGTGATTGAGAAACCACAATTTAGGGAATGAAAAATCTTTATAAAATCTGCAGCCAACTGGCTACTATATTTGTTTTAAAATTCAAATAAAGCCAGGCGTGGTGTCAAACACCTATAATCCCAACACTTGGGAGGCTGAGAAAGGAGTATCGCAGATTTGAAGCCAGCCTCAGCAATTTAGTGAAACCCTGTTTCAAAAAATGAAAAAGAAAATAGAGGTGGGCTTTAGCTTGGAGGAAGAATCTCCTAGTTTCAATTCCCAGCAACACACACACACACACACACACACACACACACACACACACACACATCCTCTTCTAGAAACCATTGTTTAGCAAATAATTCCTTTAAAAATGTGAGAATTTATATAGGTTAGGATATTCTGGTAGGTCCTTGGATCAATTGGTGACTGGTCATGAACTAAGACATATATACCCTCATGGACTGGGCAGCCTGAGAAGGGAGACAGTCATGGAAACGATCCCAACACTACATACTGGCTGATTTGACAGGGAAAGCAGAGGGTACTACCAAGCGCTGGTTGAAGGGCCCTACATCATCAACTAACTCAAGTGACATTTATGGAGCATTCCATCATGCCAGGTACTGTGTCATAGCTTTACATACATCATTTTATTTAATTCTTGCCCAAGCTTATGCAGTCATGGAATAGAAAAATTAAATTCTGCAAGGTACGTTAACTAACCTATTATAACTTATAAAGAAAGGGGCAGTTCAAATTCAACTTGATAAAGAGCTTCAAGTCCACATATGTAGACATTCACCTATGTCAATTAGAACATTGTCAAAGGGAAGGTTAAACATTTTGTTACTATGGTGACACAGAGTTTTGTCCAGTGGAGCAGAAAGAGATAGCTTAATGACTGGTTTGCAATAAAACATCTTACGATTTCTGAAGAAACTGTCTGACAAAAGTGAAATAAATCTGACAAACTTAACCAGACATGTCCAGGACATAGACTCATCTTAATGTTTCAAATGGCCTAAGAGTTGAATCAAAGGATCTGGCTGCTCTGCTCATGTCTGTCATGCAAACAGAGGTTAGCTCTTCTGTAAATCAGTAGGGAGGGTGGAAATCACCGAATGGTATCATTATGACCACAGAACACTTAATAGATGCTGCACTTGTGACTTGTTACTTTAAAGATGCCTAGGTTTCAACCATATCAGAATTCCCCCTTTAACAGACTGGCCCAGGGCCAAGTTTGTAGCAGCACAGAGTGATGTTTATTCATTTCTTCTGAGACTTTTCTGGGCTTTGATTTTTACAAATTTTAAAACCACAAATTCCATCTGAGTATATTGAACAAAATTTCTGTTCTCAGTTTTGATGCTGTTATATCAATTAAAACTTTATTCTTTAATTTGGTAGCCTAATCTTTTTCTACCAGATGCTAATTGGGAATCTAAAGTATTGCTAGTAATAAAAAGTTAAAGAAGGGAGGTAAAAAGTGTTTCAATAATAGATAGGACCATTTTGCTTTCTTTTGCTTTGCAGCTTGGAAAAGAAAATTCTATTGCTTTTGAAAATAAATGTGGTAAATTGTAAACCATGTCATTTGTTTCATTGGTCTTTGACTGAAACTCCCTTGTGGTTATCAGTGAACATGGTTATCTTGTCTAATTCAACCTGAAACAATATACGCAGAAAGTTTCTCCCATTTCATTAACATTGATTGTCAAACCAGTACTAGTGAAAATAAAATTAGTATAAGCCTTTAATGTATTTTAATTATATATGCTCTACCTTTTATAATTATATTTTATCACATGTATTTCAAATAATAAATTACTTATATTTATGTTGACCATACCTACATATTCAAGACACACTTAATAAAGACTTGAAATTCTTTGCTATATACCTCTGAAGTCATTTGGATAACTGCAATAAGCCCATCTTTCATATTATGACAAATATCTGATGGAATTCTGTGTAATTATTCTATGCCTGGAAGATTTTTCCAAATTAAAAGTAATTATTCACTTTATTTCCTTTGCATCAAATTTTCTCTGAATATCTTTTGCTTGTTTCCAAAGATTTGCAATTTTGGTTTTTCCCCCGAGATTTATACCTGTATGAACTTTGAATATAAGTATTCTGTAAACTCTTCAAATTGAAAATATGGCTAAAATTCATTTTTATAACAATAACAGTGTTTAATAAAGTATCTAGCTTTTCAAAGCAACTACTACAAAATACAGCTTTTTTGCATGCATAACGTGAATTTTAAAAATAATACCTTAAACTCATCTGCTTTCTCCTTTTCTTCAAGGAATTCTTGGAAAAGTATTCTTCCTAGTATGTCAGGGAGGGTACACCAGGATATAGGAGGGAGGGTAAAGATATTCTAAGTGGAATGGAGAACAGGGTGATGTTAAGAGTGTATTAAATGAACACAATATAAACATAAAACAATTGAGAGAACAAGAGAAAGATAAGCGAAATTATAATTGAAAGGGAAAATCCTGCCCTTTAAGAGTGCTTGTAATACTATTATGCATCAGACAATTTTCTCAAATGTTCCTATGTTTTTTTTTGTGTGTGTTTTGAGGTTTTTTGTTTTGTTTTGTTTTGTTTTTGCTGTACTAGGGATGGAACCCAGGGGCATTCTACCTCTGAACTACATCCCCAGCCCTATTTTTTAATGTTATTATTTTTGAGACAGGGTCTCACTGAGTTGCAAAGGGCTGACTAAGTAGCTGAGGATGTCTGCAAACCACGATCCTGCTGCCTCAGCCTCCCCAATGCTGGGACTACAAGTGTACACCATCACTCCGGCAAATGTTCCTATGTTTTTAATTTAATCATCATAACAAACCTGTGAAGCAGAATCATCAGTTGAAGATACAGTGGATAAAACCCTGAAATACAGAAAAGGATGAACCTGGGAACTGAAAGGACACACAGAGAAAAAGCAAAGATAGGCAAACAAGGGAAGGGACCAGGAGCAGTCGTGGGGGCAGAAAAGCTGCTGGTGACAGTGGATGACTGAAAATAACATAGCCAAAGAATTCAACCTTAAGGAAATGGAAAGGAAACCTCCAAGAAAGCTAAAATGGCTGAAGCACTATTTGGTGTCCTTCAATTCAAAGGGATTTCCATTGAGTTATGTTACAGGTCTTTCCGTCTCCCCACCCCCCACCTGCTAGGTACTTTCCTTTGTCCACAGCATATGCTGGGCATGTCAGCCCATTGGGGATGTTCATTCTCACCTGCTAGTCTAAATCCCTATATTGTACCTCTACTTTCTGACATGAAAAAGTTAGAGTTAAATACTAAATTTAATACAATGTTTTTGGTGGGTGGTATGGGGACAAAGAGAGAAAGATAGGAACAGCTGAGTTCTCAAAAATTAAGATGGGTGTTAGTCCCAGCTCTAGTCCTGGAGACTTTGGGCAGTTGGTACCTCCTCTTTGGTCCTTTATCAGTGAATATAAAATGTAGGCATTGGAATAGATCTTTGAGGTCCATTTCCAAGTCCAATGTAATATATTTTCTAAGCCATCCTGCTATAGTGGATATAACCACGCTTTTAACACATTTAAGGTATTACTACTAATTCATTTGATAATAAATTCTAAGTATTGATTCTATACCAGTTTAGTCTAAAGTCTATAAGAGTGGACTTGAGTCTTATGATGAAGAGATTACTCATCACAGACAGGGGGTTTAGGTGCTTGCAAGTAGGACAGACAGGCCTGTCTGGGTCACCTCAACCACCTTGGTGTAACTGCAGAGGACATGTTCACACCGGAACCGACACTCCCAGATCAGCATACTCTCACAATTAGCCACAGCAGAGTCATTTGTCTTAAATTAACTTAAAGCCTGTTAGCTGAAGCCTAATTACATGTTGGCAGTTGCTTGGAGAAAACAATTAAAAAGTCATTCAGCAATATCATCTTGTCATTGCAGAAAGCTTTAATAGGCAGCACTTACAAGACTGGGAAATATTTTCTTTGTTTAGGTTGCCTTCAGCAACAGCTAACATGTTCCTGTGGGAAAAACACCTTTTTTTAAATTTTCTTTTTGGGGTGTGTGTGTGTGTGTGTGTGTGTGTGCGCGCGCGTGCGCTATTGGGGATGGAACTCAGGGCCGCACAGATGCTAGGCAAACCCTCTATCGCTGAGCTACATCTCCAGCTGGGATAACACCTTTCAGAGGCTCTCTGGTAAGACTGTTGTTCCTTCTGTGCAGCTCTGAAGAGCATCTGGTGTTAAGGGATCCTTTTTCCTACACTTGTCAATAAACAACAACAAAAAGTAAAAAATGAATTTTCTTTGTTCACTGCAGCAGCTGAAAGATAGAAAATACTCAAATCATATAATAACCCAAGCATCCTCAAATACTTCTAAATTCTCTCAATGCACAGACTTCCTTCTTTTCTCATGAACATTTGGTAGGGTTTGGTTACTTCTGATACCTCAGTGCTCTCAGAAAATTGAAAATTGCCCCCAACCATGATTCAATGATTCAGATTCTGAATATGAATCAGTACAACCAGCATCATCCCCGGGTTTTCTAAAAATGTCCTGAAGAGATCAAGTTTTTTGATCCTCCTGTTAGATTATGAACATCCTTCATTGACCTTTGACCATTCTAAGTTTTCCAAGGCATTTATTATTTTGAGCTTGAAGTTATAAATGTTTCAACTTGAAGCTGATTCTGTAATAAATAAGAACATGAAATCACTATTCTTGGGGGGAAACGAAGATTGGTGGGTGATGCACCCTGCCCCCAAGAGCAGTCCAGTGATTTAGCTAAATGCCTTCTTCCTGGTATTTCAGAGGACTGAGGGAACCTTCTGCTTCCAAATTCTCTGGCCTCATTTCTTCATTTGGTTAACTGATCATAGAATCATCTTGTTGTTTCCCAAAGCCACACAAGCACTAAATGCGGGGGAGATATTGAATATGTTTTCGGTTAAAGTCCAATAGCTGCCAGTACTATGTACAGGGTACTGTCCTTTAGAAAGATGTGAAGGTTAAATAAAATAAGAGAGGTCCTAGGAAACTTCTAAGTAAGCCTGGGGTAAACATAGGAAAAAGGAGGGTGCCATGGGCCCCACAGTAGGCCTCAAACCCAATCTCATATCCTGGAACCAGTGGTTGGTCACATCTGGACTCCACCCTGAAAAACCTGCGGTGCTGAGGTAGAAGAGTCCCTAAAGATGAGCTGATGTGGGTCTCTGAATCCTTTGCTGGATACATTTGAAACAACTCAGAATAAGGAGTTTTTTTAAGGAGTATGTTGTCACATACTAGTGAAAGGAAAAATATAATATAAAACACCCTTTTGGTCCACAATTGTCACATTTGTACATAAATAGGGGTTTCAGGCCAATGCTTAAACTTTCTTATTTACTTTATATTTACCTGATTGTTTGGAATATGTGCCCAACCGATTTTCAAGCACTAGAAACTTTGAGAATGGTTATAGAGCCCATCTTCTGGCTTTGTGCCATTTACTGCCACCGCACACTGGGTAAATGTTCAGAAAGAAATCTCAGGGATATGTAGCTAATCAACCTACACAAATCAAAAGCCTCCTGAAGTACCACCATCAGCCTCAAGAGACCCATAAAGAAAAAGCCTGATACACTGTTGGTGGAACTATAAATTAGTACAATCACTATACAGGCTCCTCAAAAACCTAGGCATGAAGGCATGAAATTATTGTGTGACCCAGCTGTACCAATCTTGGGTATCTTCCCAAAAAGAATTAGAATACTATGGTGATGCATACATACCCATATTTACAGCCAGCACGATTGACGGTAGCCAAGTCATGAAACCAGTCTGCCAATGGATAAATAAGTAGAGTGTACGTATACGCAATGGCATTTTACTCAATCCTAAAAAAGAACAAAACTATGTAATCTTCAAGAAAGTTGATAGAAATGGGGGAAATCATGCTAAGTGAGATTAGCCAGACTCAGAAAATCAAGGGTTTACATGTTTTGTCTCATTTGTGGAAGCTAGAGAGAGAAAATAAAATAAAAGCGACTTCGCAGAAATAGAAAACAGTAGAGTACTAGAAAAGGACTGGGAGATGGTGAAAGGTAGGGAAGGGGATCCAGGGGAATGAAATAGATCAAATTATGCACTGTGCATGTGTGAATATGTCACAGTGAATCCCAATATTACATGCAATTATAATACTCCAATGAAAATTATAAATAAAAAGCCACTCAAAGTGAAATGAATGCTCTGGCTTCCAATTAGGGCATTGCAGATAGCCAGCGCACCCTCTCATTAGAGTGCCTGATCTTTCCTTACCCATAAATGTTTAAAGATTGTACAGTATCTCCCTCATGTATAACACCTATCTTCATTAGGATGGCTATTTCTTGCAAAATCACTCTTCTGAGGTAAAGAAGAAAATGCTGATGCATACATCTAATAGTTTAAGTGCAGGGAGATTTTTTTCTATACTGGAATGGATGGAACCCAGGGCCATTCTACCTCCAAACTACATCCCCAGCCCTATTTTTTATTCTTTATTTTGAATCAGGGTCTCACTAAGTTGCAAAGAACATCACTAAGTAGCTGAGGCTGGCCACCAACCTGAAATCATCCAGTCTCAGCCTCCCAAGTACTGGGATTACAAGTGTGCACCACCATGCCCGGCTTTGCAGGGAGAGTTTTAATCCGTAAATACATTTGCTGAGAATATGAAAATTTTGAATCCCAATTTTTTAAGTCAGAGTTTCACTTCCAAATACTCTGAACCACCTATATCTGTTGAAATCAAGTTTCTGTAGATTACTTGCTCCTTAGAGCTCAGCTTCCAATCAGGCCCCAGTGATACTCAGACTGGGATGATCTTGTATATTTTTCTGCCACATTTGACTAGAATGGGTCTATGTAATCAATAATATGTGGCAAGAGTGATGGTATGTTACCTCTGAGAAGAGGTCATAAAACATCCGGTGGCTTGTCTCATCCTCTGTCGTTTTCATGTTGTGGGGGGAAGCTGGCTACCATGTTTGAGGGCATGCATACTTCCTCATGGAGAGGCCCACATGTAACGAGCTACTAAGGCCAGCACCCAGAAACTGAGAGTTCTGCAGTGGCCACAAGAGTGAGCTTGGAAGCAGGCCCGCTAGCCCAGTCAAGACTCAAAGACTGCAGTCTTGGCCAATATTTCAATCACAAACTTATAAAAGACCTTGAACCCAAACCACCCAGCTGATCTGATCTACAAAAGTTGACTTATAGAAATGATAAGATGATAATAGGCATCATTTTTAACCAGTAAGTTTTGGGGATATTTGCTTTGTAGCAATGGATAAACTAATACACTCTCTATCCTACTCTTAAATGATGCAGGACAGCTATTTAATCATTTATTTTCCTAAGCTGATATTCTCTAAATTTCTTATGGTTCCTAAAAGTACAAACTCAGAAATTTCTAAAGCAATTCACGTAGCATCTTATTCCAGGGATACGTGCTGAAAAAGGCTTTCCAGTCCCATTAGCAATATAAATAGGTTCACAGAGCCTTTCTTTGAGGATTGAATCATATATGCTCATGAACACTCACACACCCACACAACTGTAGTTCATTTATTTGTTGATATAAATCTTATAAAGATGCTATACTAGGGTTGTGGTCAAAATAAAAGATGGGAGTTATTTAAGATCATCCTATATTAAAATGGAATAACTTTAAGAAACTCCTCAGTGCTTTCATTGTTCACACAGCTGATCCTCTGCATCTCTCCTCCATAGATTATCAGCAGCACCTGAAAAAACGTTGGTGCTGTACCATTTTCCAGGGCCAGTTTTCTCTTTATCTGAGAGGCAAACACTTTTCAAGATGACTCATTCATTGTCATGTTTCCCTGGTAAATTCTCAATGTAATTAAATAAACTGACACTCAGGAAGGGTTTGTGGTTAAAAAAAAAATCTGCTTCTGCATTTTGCAATCATTTCCTAATATACCGGCAATGCCAAGTTCCCATTGACTGGAGATGTCCCACATGAGAGGTGTAGCCTTGGGCCTCTAATCATTAATTTACTGAGTTGTGTTTGCCTGAGATTCTCTACTCACTAAGTCAAATTCACCACCTCTATAGTCAAAACAACTTTTAAACAGGGTTCAGTGACTTAAGGAGACAACTAGTAAAATCATTTTCTATCATCTAGGCTGCTTACTGAAAAAAAGAACTGAGTATGTTTAAATCATCATTAAAATCCCTTCTGGCTTTGTGGGATAATTTTCTAATGAAAACAGATGACTTGTGGCACTAACAAAAATATAAAAGTAAATGAAACATTTTTTTTCTCCGATTAGTTAAAAATGGCAGTAACCACCAGTATGTGAGGAGGTACATATGCCAATTAGCTTGATTTAGCCATTCCAGGAGGTATTCATATTTCAAAACACCATGCTGTACATCTAAATATATACAATTTTCCTTTCCAACTTCAAAGCACTATAATAAAAAAGATGCCAGTAACCATAATAAGTTATGCAATTTGTGTTTCACAACATTTCTTCCACAATTTTATTTTTGCTAAGTCAATCAATCAACAATGAGGGAAATGATAAATCATAGCTAATTTTTCAGCACCTAAGACAAAAAGGGGCATTCCAGTGTGCTATTAACAATTTTCATATGCAAAACAAGAACATACTTTGGCCAAATACAGACGAAAAAGCACTCTTCACTTCCTTTGACAAACTTCAAGTTCTCTAACTCAAGGCAATGACCGTGAACAGTTTTATCCCGCAGAGCTTCAATCATTTAAAATTTAAGTTGTTTCTAAGTTTTGTCTGAATTTTATGAGAGTTATTTTTCACAGTGTTTTCCCTAGAAGTTATTCCTTAATTTTGCACCTACTTTGTGGGCGTAGGTCATGGTATTCAGGTTTTTGATACTTTAGTCCTCAGAGAATTAACTGCCTGTAGCATTTTAATAAACTAAGCTGAAGGCCCCATCGATTCAATCTAAAATGACAGTGTAAATGATAAAGACCTAACACATTTTTAATGCTGAGACTCCAGTTTGAAAATGTGTTCAAAAGCCATGTGGTCATAAGACAAAATGTTCAATATTAGTGCTATCAAGTGCAGGAGTCACTAATTATAAGTGGCTTCTGAGCACTTGAAATGTGACTAGTGCAACCAAAGAACTAAATTTCTATTTTTCTTTTATTTTAGTCACAGTCTTGTGTCATTTAACAATGGAGATAAATTCTGAGAAATGCATCCTTCAGCAATTTTGTTGTGAGAACATCATATAGTGTACTTACAGTAACCTAGATGGTACAGCCTCCTGCATCCTTTGCCTACATGGTGTAGCCACTGTAGTATATGAAGTCCATTGCTGACTCAAACATTGTTATGTAGCACATTAATGTCATTTAAATCCAGCTACAAATTGAATGATACAAACGGAGTCTCGTGGATTAATACATTTGGCCTTCTGAATGAGGGACACTAAAACTATTATGCGGGAAGGCTAAGTAAAATAAGATTATATCTAGCAATCTCTTTTTGAGCCCATAGCTGTGGGTAAAACTGTCTCCATAGCTATATAAACTGGAAGTCTGTTTGACTGCTTCTCAGCAGCAAAGCATCCCCAGACCTTTCAAATGATGTGTTTCTATGCGTAACTTAGACTTTCTCTCTTACATTCTACAGAGTTCAAGAGTTACAGAGATCTGATCTAGTGCTAAATCATGAATAATTGTTGGATACTGATAAAACTATTTCCTATCCATACCACCTTCCCCCTATAATTATTTGTTTTATTTACCTTACTTAACTAGTTTTGAAATAGATGCTCAAAATATTTTTTGTGGGAAAAAAAACTATGATTTTTGGCCTCCAAAAAAAATAAATAAATAAAACCTCTTCCTCAATCACTAGGATATCTTGCTGCATTTTTCATCTTCCATTACAGTTGCTCAAATGGATGACAGAGTAAGGTTGAAAGGCATTGGCAAAGAATAAACACAGTTTTTATTGTTCCTAATGGAAAGACATACATTGTAAATATCAGTGATATGTACCTTCATATTTCAATACACTGATTATTTGCACAGTGAAATACTTTAAATGTGCTCATAGGACCAAATGTTCTTTGTGAGGGCACATTGATAAATTATACCTCATTAGATACATGAGTATACAAATTTACAAATTACTGTTTGTAAGTTACAAGATCTTTTATCCAAAAGGATTTCTTGTTTTAATTTTTTGTTTGTTTGTTTGTTTGTTTTGCAGTACTAGGGATTGAACCCAAGGGCATTCTACTTCTGAGCTACACCCCCATCCCTATTTTTTATTTTTTATTTTTAATCAGGGTCTAAGTTGTAGAGTTCCTCACTCAGTAGTTGAGACTGGCTGTGTTCCTGAGATCCTCCTGTCTCTGCCTCCCAAATTCTGGGATTTCTAGCATGTGCCACCACACCCACTGGATGGTTGGATTTCTTGTTTGTGAAGGGATCTGTATTTATTTCTTTAGAAATAATACATCTACAAGGTACATATATGTGTACAGCAAACCTTATTTGCTTGTATTATGCAATAAGATTCTGGGGAACTTAAAACTTAATTGTCATTTTTTGCTGACTCAAAGCAATTCTAAAGAAGAGGAAAAACGCAGTCCCTCAAATTATACTGCATTGATGAAAAAGTATGACTAGGATCACAGAAATTCACACACATTTATAGAAAAGTAACTTTATTTAAAATGACAAATTCTTAATTTTACCACATATTTGGCTGGGCACTGTATAGGTAATTTTTGACAGTGTAGGGAATTCCCATCTCTACCCATGCTTCATCAGTGAGCTTGGCTTCTCAAAGAGAAGCAGCAACCACAAGCCATTCTTTCTTCCCTGGCTGTCAAGGATGCCCATGCCCATGCCCCACTCCCTCCCATCCTTTCACATGTGCTATAGGACCAGGCTCACAGGTGCACTGAGACCTGTGAGCCTGGCACATAAGGAGTCCATGTCTGACAGCAGCTTGCCTGATGCTCTCTCCAGTATGCTTATATTTCTTGCCTGAGACCCACACCGTTACCTAGACCTTAGCTACATTCTCCTATTCCTTGGTTACTTATATTTCTGGCTGAGGTTGTCAGTTTGAATTCTAATACATTTTTGCTCTAGTTTCCTCCCCTAAAAAATATCAAGAGAGCCTAATAGTGCACGCCCATAATCACAGTATTTGGGAGGCTAGGACAGGAGGATCACAGGTTCCAGGCTAGTCTCAGCAACTACTTTGTGAGACCCTGTTCCTAAATTAAGGAAAGGACTGGGGATAGCTCACAGAATTTTTCTGGCATTAATCCCCAGTGCCTCCCCATACACACAAAAAATCAGATATAACCTTTCTCTGGTTTGGTTTGTCTTTTCTGTCAGCTTTTTTCTTGAAGTCTATGAATGGGAATCTCTACCTGACTTGTTTCTACACTTATGTTGGCCTTACTTGGGATTTTTTTCTAGACTTGATTTATAAACCTTGAATGTAAAAACAAAATGAGGCCTAGAGAGATGAATTAACTCTCCCCAAACAGCAAGTAAGGGCAGATGATTGGGTTTATGGTCTCATTTACCTCCCACCAAGCCTTCTATCCTAAGGCAGGGAAAAAGGCAGCTGAAAACCACACTGTGCACTGAAAAGAAGGAGCCCAGTGTTCCCCACAGGCAGCCGAAAGCTCTAGCTCTTTATATTGTCCTCACTTGAGCAGAAACAAAATGTGAAAAAGCAGAAACTATTAACCCAAGGTCTACTCCAAAATTGCAAAACAGAATAAAATAATCTTCTTGGAATACAGGTCTTTGGGGTTAGCAAAACCTCCTCATTAATTTATGCTCTATTAAGTTATTAAGATTGGCTGAGTCATTGGATTAGGGGATTAATTCAACTGATATATATTAGCTTTAACATTCATGGAACCATTTGCTCTTTAAAAATGGGCCAAACTTAATGACTTTTCTTCCTCAAAAGGTGAGTAGATTGTTTAAGTATTCAAACTCATCCTCTCTTTTTCTTTTTCTCCTTCTCCTCCTCTCCTCATCTTCCTCCTCCTCTTTCTTCTTCTTCTTCTTCTTCTTCTTCTTCTTCTTCTTCTTCTTCTTCTTCTTCTTCTTCTTCATCTTCTTCTCTCTTCTCTCTTCTCTTCTTCTCTCTCTCTCTCTCTCTCTCTCTCTCTCTCTCTCTCTCTCTCTCTCTGAATCTACCAATCTGGGAGATCCACACCCTTTTAACTAACTTACCAAACCACATACACAACCAATTCCAAGGGCATGCCTCCACCCTTTAAGTCTTCCTTTTCATGGTATTTTTCAAAAGCCAAGTTACAATATTCAAATTGAGAATATTCACAGCCTAAATCAAAGAATACCCTAAATGAGTTATCGTGTTTATTATAAATATTTACTTAGTATTGAGCAAAGGTAACAGCTGCTTTGTCTCACTAAATAGTATCTAAATAATAGAGGTGGACAATATCAAAGGAGATTATTTAAGATTAACAGATGGAATTCAGAAATCCTAAAATATACTTGGGGAAGACTGATGTCCAAAATATAGCTCACAGAAAAATATTCCATACAATATTGTGTTGAGCCTGTTGAGCCTTTCCAGGTTTCACAGCTGCATCAACCACCAGGGACAGGACAGTGTGACTGTACTTTTTGCTTTTGGAGTGAGTGGCTAAGTAACATAAGAAAGACAGTCACTTTTTTCTAGGCACCATTCAATCTGCCATCTGCCACCCTGTACAAGTAACCATCAAAAAGCCCCTGATTTGAAACTGCTATTTTTGGCTTCTTCATTTATCACAGGGCCCGATTCCAATAAGTTGAAATGATCAGCAGATGGGTAGAGCAGCTTTCTGAAGGTACCCAAGCCTACCAAATGAAATTCAGGTGAGAGAGAGAGAGAGAGAGAGAGAGAGAGAGAGAGAGAGAGAGAGAGAGAGAGAGATGAGAAAAATAAATATGAGAAACACCCAGGGACAAAGCCATTGGGCATCATTCCAACTCATCAGATCTAGAAAAAAGAGCTGTTCTTAAGAGTCGTATAGGGTCTTATCCTCAGGAAGACAGTCACAGTGGCCATTGTTTTCTCTGGCCCTGCTTCAGAATCAATCTAACCTCAAGTGGAGAGGGTCCAGTAGTTCCATGGCAACCACAGGCTGCTGAGGATGGGGGAGGAGATCCACTCAGGCAGTATGAGCGCCCACTGGGAGAGGATGCTCCTACACTCTTGTGAAGGGGCCCTAGTGACCTGACTCTGTCCTCAGCCACCAGGGAAGTCACTTCTGCATGGAGTAACTTCCATTAAAGGAGAGAGCAAAACAATCAGAACTGGAGCTATAAGGTGTCCTGAAGCCAGGGTTACAGGATGAGCTGGTGCATTTGAGATCCCTTCCTCAAGAAAGGCAACTCTCGTGTCCACCCTGAAATGCAACAGTGCATCCTGAGATGTCAGAGATGGAGCAATGCTGCTGGGAGACAGACAGAAAGGCAATACAGGATCATTATTCTAGAACATTCAACTGGAGAACTCCCCTCCCTGCAAGGTATGAACACCCTGACTCGATAGAGGTAGTCTTTTTTTTTTTTTTTTTTTTTTTTGTGTGTGTGTGTGGTACTGGTATTCCTGGAAACCCTTCTACCTCCGGGCTACACTCCCAGACCTATTTTATATTTTTATTTGGAAACAGGGTCTCTTAAGCCAGCAAGGCTGACTTCAAACCTGCGAGATTCTCCTGTCTCCGCCTCCTAAGTGTGGGGATTACAAGTGCACACCACCACGCCTGGCTGAGATAGTCATTTTTTAATCAAGACAAAAAAATTTTATACATCTTCATGCCTACCAGTGTCCTTTCTCTCTCTCTCTCTCTCTCTCTCTCTCTCTCTCTCTCTCTCTCTCTCTCTCTCTCTCTCTCTCTCTCTCTCTCTTTGCGGGTCTGGGGATAGAACCCAGGAGCATTTGACCTCCTAACTACACCCCCTGCCCTACTTTTTATTCTTTATAGTGAAACAGGGTCTCAATAAGTTGCAGAGGGCCTCGCTGAGTGGCCGAGGCTGTCCACAAACCACTATCCTCCGGTCTCAGCCTCCAGAATGCTGGGATTACAAGCGTGCACCACCACACCTGGCTTCTCTTTCCTTTCTTTTCTGTCACCATTTTTCCACCTACCTCTCCTCTCACCAAGCTTACAGTGGTTACGATGATATAAATTCCACTGAATGTAACAATAAAATAGTCAGATGAGGCCATGAGAAGGGCAGAAGGCCAACTCAGAAAGGGCAAAGAGAAACGTGGGTGGTAGAGAATATAGAATGTTTTTATATACACTATAGTGTCACTTCATAGCCAGTAAGAGTTTCTCATGTCAAATTAATGTCTCTTGGCCTTAATTTTAATCCTTATCTATCACACCCATTTGGAGTCGTAAGAAAAGAATGACATATTATAGATGAGCAAATAAGGATACCTAACTGAGGGGATGGGATGGGATGTACATGAATTACTTTAATAAACATATCAGTGTCAATCACTAAGCCAAGCATGAGGAGGAGGGAGAAGGTGGGAATGGGGTGGGAATTGGGTAAGGGCTAATTGGGTGATGTGTGTATGTATGTCTCCACCATCTTGTATCCTATTAAGATGTATGATTACAATGCACCAATAAAAGACTTAAAAATAAATAAATATCTGACTTCAAAAAAACACTATTACTTTTTTGCATGTTTGTGAACTTCCCCTTGTGTATGAGAAGGATGGTAATTTATAATTACCAAAAGGTGCTGCACATACTATATTAGCAACATACCTTACAGAATACATATCTTTGCATAAGACAAAGGCTACTGCTTGTCCCTCAGTATCCATTCTTCCCTTCTCTCTCAAAATAACAGGATTCCCAAATTTCTCATTTTTAATGGGCACAAGATCACCAAAAATAAAGACTACTTCACCCATATTCCTATGCAGTTAGGTATAAGCATACTACCTAATTTGGGCCAATGGAGTAAGAGCAGAAGTTATTGAAGCAACTTCCAAGTTTTTTTTTTTTGTCCTTCAAGAACAAGGCTTGACACTCCCTCACCCCATCAATATGCTGCTTTTGAAAATAATCCTTATGCCAAGCCAGGTTAGGCCAAGAAGGCAAAGGCATCACTCTAGGGATAACAGAACAACAGAAAAGTTTCTGACAACTCCATGGACTACAGCTACTATACTCTCCCTGAACCACCTACCTCTGAATATTATTACACAGAACAGAAACAAAATTTTTGTATTTCTAAAGCCAGTGCTATTTTGGCATAAAAGCTTTCATGCTGTTAGACCTAATAAATGTAATTACTATATTTGACTTTTATCTGATACCAACCTGGTCTAAAAACTTGGGTGATCAGCACTAGTGTAGGCTCTGTGGGAGTTGGTCAGGGGACTGCCTCAAGGCGCTAAGAAGGTGATCCAAGAAGCCACACGTTAGTAAAAAAAAAAAAAAAAAAAGTGAGGTTTTAATCTGAGACAGTAAGGATTCAGTCCCCCCACCAAAAGTGGAAATCAATATGGTACCAGGTAAATCAGACAGATTTACACCAAGGAGAGGTTCCCAGGGAGAGAGCACACATGCTTTAAGACTATGGGAAGTTGAGCAAAGTAGTCCAAGCATATGGAGTCAGGAGGCTTGGCACAGGAATTCCAAAGTTTGCAAAGACAACAGATCTTTGTCTTATCTTTGTCTTTGTCAATATTTACTCTGCCCACTTGCTGTGTTCTTTAACAACTTTCACTCTGAATTCATCAAGGCTATTGGGACCTTCTGAACCCCACCATCTTCCGGTCCTAAAGCACTTGGCCTCCATGGGCAGGAAATTTGTCACATGGGAAAGGTGTTGCATCCTTGCAGTGAATTGGAGGTATCACTTGGGAGGGGCACTCTAAACCACTAAAATTCCTCTGGAACCACTGGGAGAGAAACTCTTGAGTTCAGGTTTTGGACTGTATCAGCTACTATGGTAGCCATCAGCCACATACATCTTCTGAGTACTTGGAATGTGACTAGTCAGAAAATAAACATGCTGTGAATGGATTTTGAAAACTTGGAGCAAACAAAAACAAGAGTTCAAAATTTTCCATTAATAATTTACATTAATTCCATATTGAAATGATAGATGGGACATTAAATAAAATAAGAAATATATGCTTTAAAGTGATTAGTTTCTGTTTATTTTGTCTGTGGCTTCTGGAAGTTAAAATGATATATGCAGCTAACATTATATTCCTATTGAACGGCACTGACCCAAATAAACTGATAACTTCTTCGCAAAAATTATAGCTATTTTAACTCCAGGAATTTCCTTCCTTTTCTGGTTTGATGAACCTGTATCTTCTGAGTTAGTGCAAACACCTAGTCATGGCAATGAGTGTCTGTGTGCTATCTCATTTGGGGAAATAATGGCTGACCAAATTCTTGATCTCCTCAATTGTTAAGAGGCAGCTTTAACCTTCAAAAATTGGGAAAAATGAGACTGGAAAAATAATTGGAGATAATTTTCATAACTGGCTTTCCTCATTGACCTAACTAAATATTCATTAAGACCTATTCCAAAGTTGTAACTCTTATTAGCACAAAAGAAAGTGTGACCTTACCACCTATTACAATAGGCAAAAGAGTATAGAAAAACTTAACTAGTAAGTCATTCTTAAGCAGAAAATTCTTTCTCCAGCCTACTCTGTCTTAAAAGCACAATTTCAACCTTTAAATAATATATTTGGGTCTCCTAAGGAGCCATGACTCATCTTCACATTGGCAAACTTCTGACCATTCAGTACTGGATTTAGAAAAGGTAAAAAAAAATTAAGTGTTTATCTTTACCAGATTATATATACATGACAGCCTAATGTTTTAGTAAATCTTTATTATTTATAAAAATTCGAAAAATACTGTTACTGCACTGTGCTTTTGGAGTGGAAGACTTGGTAGGTACGTTAGTCACCTTTCCATGCCATACAGCAGACCTGAGGAAAACAACTTAAAGGAGGAAAGATATATTTTGCTCACGGTCTCAGTGGCTTTAGTCCATGGCTGGCTCCATTGCTTCTGGGCCTGTGATGAGACAGAGCATTTGGGCAGAAAGGTGTGACACAGCAGAGCTACTCACCTCTAGAGGACAGGGAAAAAAGGAAGGCGAAGGGGTCAAGAGAGAGCCCTCATCCCACCAGGACCCACTCCCTCCCACCAGGCTACTCTCCTAGTTTTCACTATCTCTTGATAGTCTATTCAGCTATGATGATTCTGTGGATGGATAAACCCAGTGAGGTCAGAGCCCTCATGCTCCCAGCACCTCCCCAAAGCCCCACATCAGAGTATTGTGGCACTGGGAACCTCCCTGCAACACCTGAGAGGTTAGGGGGATGACCCAGATCCAAACCATAGCAGGAGCCCTTTCTCTTCCTTTTTATTTTATATTTATTTATTTATTTATTTATTTATTTATTTATTGGTGTTACTGGGGATGGAACCCAGGGGCCTTCTACCTCCGGGCTACACGTCCAGACCTATTTTATATTTTTTTATTTGGAAACAGGGTGTCTTAAGCCAGCTGAAGCTGGCTTCAAACCTGAGTGATCCTCCTTGTCTCAGTCTCCCAAGCACGGGGATTACAAGGATGCACACCACTGCCCAGCCTTTTCTCTTCCCTTTGAGAGGAGTCTAAGTGTCATCAAAGTCTGAGTTAAGCACTCAATATTCCCAAAGAGAAGTCCTTCCTTTCAGCTAAACAATATGTTAAGCAATGATTTAAAAAATGTAAACTACAAGCAAGCTTATTCTCTCTCTCTCTCTCTCTCTCTCTCTCTCTCTCTCTCTCTCTCTCTCTCTCTCTCTCTCTCTCTCTCGTTTCTTTGGAGATCTTTAAACTTTCTGTATAAATCTTACTCTTTTAAACTGCCCCCCCTTTTAGATTGACAAGGAGGAAGACAAATTTGGATTAATTTAAAGTCTTTGGGTCTAGTGAGAAGAGTAGACATAAGGAAAACAGGTATGCTAGGTCCTATGCACCACATGAAAAAAAGTCTTTGGGCCAGGTGCGGTGGTGCACGCTTGTAATCCCCGCGTTTGGGAGGAGGAGACAGGAGGACCGCGCAGGTTCCAAGCCAGCCTCCCTGGATTAAGAGACCCTGTTTCCAAATAAAAAAGTATAAACTAGGCCTGGGAGTGTAGCCCGGAGGTAGAAGGGCTTCCAGGAACCCGAGTACCACCAAAAAAAAAAAAAAAAAAAAGTTTTTGGGAAACAGGAAAGTCATCCTGTTTCAGAGCGATACATTTGCCCATGAGTTCTAGCAACAGAGCTATTTCATTGGTCCATGGGAGGATGAGCTTAGACGGTAGTTTCATTTCCCACCTTTGCGATGACTAAGTGATTCTCTTTGTTCCCCATTCAGGCCCTGACTACATGCACATCCCTGCCCTGCTTCTCAATTTCTGACTCCTCAGAGAAAAGATCTAACTGGTGCAACTGGCATCAAACAACAGTTTTTGTATTCTGCTTCAGTTCTCAGATCCCTTTCTTTGTTCCATATAATCCTGTGGACCACAGTAGGAATGGTTTAATCATTTATCTTTTTGCAATGGTTCAATAAAAACAAATAAAAATATTACAGACTTAAAAATAAACAAATGGATCATTTATAATACATAAACAATTTTAAATGACTTTTTTAAAGATGTGTTGGTATACCTCTATTATCCCAGTACTTGAGAGGTAGAGGCAGGATGATCACAGGCTCAAAGCCAACCTCAACAACTTAGCAAGACCCTGTTTCAAAATAAAAAAATAAAATAGGACTGTAGTGTATCTTGAAGATTGAATATCCCTGGGTTCCATCACCAGTACCACACACAAAAGTAAATAAATAATATAAAATGACATTTTTACAGATAGAGATGCATATGAATTAATATACTTCAAACCAGTTAAAAATACATATGATTCATTTAAAATAAATAAATTCATAAATTCATTTAAAATAAATAAAATACATAAAATATTTTTTAATTTTTTTATTGGTGCACTGTATTCATACATCATAATGGGATTTAAAAAAAAACTTTTGTGCATACATGCACACATCGCCCAGTAAGCCCCTAACTGATCCCCACCCCGTTCCCTCCCAATCCCTCCTTCCCATGCTTGGCTTAGTGGTTGACATCTAGAATTATAGCAATTTATCCAAAATTAACAATGATAATCTCACATAACAGTTTCATTTGTCTGATACCAAGCTTTTGATGACTTAAAGATAACATTTCAATAATTCTTTTTGCTTTCTTTCTTACCAGAGAATATTTTTTTCTTTTCTTTTTTTTTGGGGGGGGGAAATTATCATACATTTATTTACTTTTCAGAAAAAAAATCTATCCTAATGTGGAATATGGACTCTAGATACCCAAAACAATTTCAAAAAAGAACAAAGCTAGAAGATGTATATTTTCTGATTTCAAACCATATAAAGCTACAATAATTGAAACAGTGTAGTACTGTTATAGAGGCAGATATATAAACCATTAGAGTTAAATAAAAGCCTAGAGATAAAATTCTTCCATATATTGTCAAGTTTTTTGACAAGGTTTCCACGAACATTTGCTTGAGGAAATAATAATCTTTTAACTAAATATTGCTGAAAAATAATAATTACATGAAAAAGAATAAAATTAGACCCTTACCTAACATCATATACAAATATTAACTCAAAATACATAAAAGACCTAAATATAAATCTTAAGAATATAAACTTTTAGAAGAAAATCTGGGTCAATAAACCTCAAAACACTGAAATTGGCAGTGATTTCTTGGATATGATTTCAATGGCACAGGCAACAGAAGGGTAAACAAACTCCCTAAAAATTTAAAAAAATTCGTATATGCAAAGACAATGTAAACAGAGTTAAAAGTTACTGATAAAATGGGATAAAATATTTCCAAATGCTATATCTGAAGGTATATTAATATTACAACTAGAAATCCTAAAAATTAGCAACAATATACAATTTAGAGATAGGTAAAAGACTAACATAAATAATGAATCTCCACAGATAACCAATTTTAGTTGTCTGTTGGATGGAAAGTCTTGTTTCTCTGGTTCTGGTGTGTGTTACCTATTTCTTCTTTGTAGTTAATCTCTTTGAGTATTTTCTCTAGCGCTGGTTTTGAAGACATAAATTCCTTCAGTTTCTGTTTGTCATGGAAGCTTCTTATTTTTCCATCTAATTTGATAGAAAGTTTTGCTGGGTAGGAAATTTTTGGCTGGAAGTTGTTTTCTTTCAGAGTTTGGAATATGTTACTCCAAGCCGTTCTGGCTCTTATGATTTGGTTTGGGAAGTCTGGAGTGATTCTAATTGGTTTGCCTCTGAATGTCACTTGGCCCTTTGTTTTTGTTGCCTTTAAGATTCTTTGCTTGGCTTCCACATTGGTCATTTTGACAATTATGTGGCATGGGGATCCTCTTCTCTGATCCTGTCTAAAGGGAGTTCTATAAGTTTCCTGGACCTGTGTATCAACCTCTTGCTCTATGTTTGGAAAATTTTCTGCTATTACTTCCTTGAAGAGATTGTTGATCCCTTTGGTTTCACCTTCTTTTCCCTCCTCTTTTCCAATTATTCTTACATTAGCTCCCTTAAAATGGGCCCATATTTCTTCAATGTCAGATTCCTGCTGTCAGATTTTTTTTTCTGAATTAGAAACTATGTGTTCATTTTTTGAATAATCATCTTCTAAGAGTGAGATTCTATTCTCCATGTGGTCTAATCGGTTGTTTGTACTTTGAATTGGGGCCTTTACTTCATTAACTGTATCCTTTATCTCTTTTTGGCTCTCTCTGAATTCTTTTCGAAACACCTCTTTTATTTCTACAGTTATTTTCCTGATTTGATCTTCTAGAAATCTCTGATTTTCAGTTTTATCGGGTTCTGATGTTGTGGGGTTGTGGGCATTCATTGCTCCATTGTTATTCCTCTTTCCCATGATTTCGGAAGTTTGTGCCTTCTCTGGGTTCTTCCCTTGGGTCACTATGACTTCACTTAAGGTGCTCTGGATCTCGAGTTTGTGGTATCTCGGTCCCCACTACTCCTTGACTGGGTTTAATGGCAGAGTCTCAGACCCAGGGAGTCAATCGAGGCTGCTTTAGACCATGGGGGGTGCCAGGTTGGGCATTCTCCTATGGTGTGATATCTCTGCCACCACCACTCCCCCACTGGGTCAAGTCCCTGGGAATGCTATAATGGGATTTCTTCTCTAGGGGCCACAATTTTACTCACTGTTGTTGAGTGTGCAGATGGAGCTGTAATGGACTCGGTGAATTTGCTGCTGCTCCTGCCAGTGGCAATATGGCACTGCCATGCCCTCAGCCGTGAGGCTGGCGTATTTCTTATCTGGTTTTGCGCTCCACTCAGAGTCCCTGCAGGGTGTGTTGAGCCCAGCCACTGGGAGCTTTAGATGCTCCCTGCACTGAAAAATCTGCCGAATCCCGTCCGGCTGTTCCACAGCGGCTCACCTTGGCTCGCTGTCCGCCGCTCCTCTCTGGAGCCTGGTGGGCTGTTGAGTTTGTTGGTCTGGTGCCGTCCAGTGAACTTGCCGCTGCTGTCGGCAGTAAGGCACTACTGCCGCATCCTCGGGCGTGAGACCGGCATATCTCCTCTGTGGCTCTGAGCTCCGTTCACATAAATTCATTAAAAAAATCTTTATACTTTATTTGGCTTTAGTATTGCAACAAATGCTTTCCTTGACTGCCCAAAAGGACATAAGTTTTCTTCTTCTTTTGGGATCTTGTCTTCTAACTTAAAAGTTAACAGACTATAGAAAGGTTGGGTATACAAATATGAGGATTTATGTATTTATTTATTTATTTAGTGGTACTGGACCAGGGCCATCCCACCTGAGAGCTATACCCACAGCCCTATTTTATATTTGTTTTTAAACAGAGTCTTGCTAGGTTGGTAAGGTTGTCATCGAATCTGCCATCCTAATGTCTCCCAAATACTGGAATTACAGCATGTGTCACCATGCCTGGCTAAGGATATTTTTTTTATGATTTTATTTTTTTAATGTGGATCATGTTGACAATGACATACATTCACACAGTACTTGGTGCCCTCCCTTCTCTTTCTTCTCCCCCCAACAATGAGTGTCCAGGTTAACCATGCTATATTCACCCTATGCACATATTTGACTGTAGCTCCTCCATTAATTAACCTCACCCTTCTTCCTCTCCTACCCTTCCTTTCCTGCTTTGCTGAGGTTTCCCCTCCATTATCTGGAGTCCTTCTGGTATCCCAAATACTCCCTAGTTTGGGCATACTAAAGAAAACATATGTCCCTTTTCTTTCTGTGCTTGATATATTTCACTTAACATAATATTCTCCAGGACTTTCTATCTTGTCTTCTTGTAAATGACATATTTTGTTCCTTATTGCTGAGTAATTCCATTGTGTGTACTTTTTATAATTTTGTAATCCATTCATCCATTGATAGAGACTTAAGTTGATTTTATATTTTGGCTATTACAAATGATGCTGCTATGAACATGGGTATGTATATGTTACTATAGTTCTCTGATTTCAACCCCTTTGGAAAGTATCCAGGAGTGGTATAGCCAGACATATGGTGGATCCATTCCCAGTTTTCTAAGGAATCTCCCCACTGATCTCCATAGCAGCTGAACTAGTTTGCACTCCCACCAACAGTGTAAAAGAGTTTCTCTTTCCCCACATCCTTGCCAGCATTTGTTATTACTTGACTTCTTTATGCTTGCCACTCTGATTGGGGTTAGATAGAATCTCAGCATAGTTTTCATTTGCATTTCCCTGATAGCTAATACTATTCCACATTTTTTCATGTATCTATTGGCCCTTTGTATCTCTTCTTTGTGAAGTGTCTACTCAATTCTGTTGCCCATTTATTGATTGAGTTGTTTTGCTAATGTGGAGTGTTTTGAGCTCTTTGTGTATCCTGGATATTAACCTTCTACCTAAGTAGTGGCTGATAAAGATTTTCTTCCTTCTGTAGCCTTTCTCTTTAGGTTCTTGATGGTTCCTTGGATGAAAAGAAACTTTAGCTTGATGTCATCCCACTTCTTAATTCTGGTTTAATTTCCTGTGCTTAGGAGGTCTTGTTGAGAAAGTTACTACCTGTGCCTTGAGTGTTGAGCCCACACCCTCCTCTAATAGCTTCACAGTCTTGGGTCTAATTTCCAAGTCTTTGATCTATCTGAAGTTGATTCCTGTGCACAGTGAGAGGTAAGGATTTAGTTCCATCATTTTACAAATGGATAGCCAGTTCTCCCAGCACTATTTGTTGAAAAGGCTGTCTTTTATCCAGCACATGAGTTTGGCCCCTTTGTCAAAGATTAATTGACTATAAGTGTGTGGGTTTGTTTCTGTATCTTCTATTCTGTTCCATTGGTCTGTATGCCGGTTGTTGTGCCAATTCCATGATGTTTTTACTACAATTGCTCTGTAGTATATTTTTTTCCTGTAGTATAATTTGAAGTCAGGGATTGTGATGCTTCCTGAATGGTTATTATTGCTGAGAATTGCTTTTAGCATTCATGACTTGGGTTGTAATGTCTAGGTTGATTTTTATTGTTTTGCCCCTGTATGTCGCCTTTTGTTCTCACTGCTTTTAAGATTCTTTCATTATTCTCTATGTTGGTCATTTTGATTATTACCTGGTGTGGGGAGGTCCTTCTTTGATCTTATCTCAACGGTGTTCTGTATGTCTCCTGTACATGTATGTCCAAGTCTCTCTCCATGTTTGGAAATTTTTCTGAAATTATTTCTCTGAAGAGATTATGAATACCCTTGTTCTATACCTCTATCCCTTCTTCAATGCCTTTTTTCTGTAAGTTAGGATGTTTCATGTTTTCCTGTAGTTGTTGAATGTTAGGTTTTGTTGCTGTAAAGACTTCTATATGCTGTTGACTATGCTTTTAGTTTTGAATGAACTGTCTTCTAACAGTGATATTCTGTTTTCTATTTCATTTGATCTTCCAGAATTTCTTTCTATTGTCTTCATTTCATTTATTGACTCAATTCATTCCAGGCCTTTTTTTTATGTTTTTATTAAAGTCTTCATTTCCTCTTTCATTTCCTTTATACTTGCTGTGAGGCCTTTCATCATATTGAAGATCAGGATTCAGGATTCTTGTAGGTCAGTATTCCTGATTTCCTTTATTTCCTCATTGTTCCTAGTTCTCATGTTTTCAGGGTTCTTGGGCTTGTTTATCTGATGTCTTGGCATTTTATTTTTGTGTGTGTGATTCCAATTTTATTGGGCTATTGTTGGTATAAAATAATACGTAACTAAGAAAGAGCTAAATAATTTGAAGTTATTAACAGTTTCCAGTAATATGGCAGAATATGTACTGAGTGACCTTCTTGATGGAAACAGCTAAAATAATAAGAAAAAATTAGATGCATCATATTAAATGCATAGCTGAGCTATTATAAAAATAAGATGCCAGCTCATCTCATAAAACAAGTATAAGCAGAACTCCTGGTAGAGACACACACAGGCAGAGAGGTTAGCCCTGAGAGTTTCTGCCAAACCATGGGGACTTTGGACTTTCATTTGGACTTGATCATCTGGCAACAATAAAGCATACAAAACACAGTAGTTTTCTAGGAAATCTAGGAAGTGAGCTCCACAGAATCTTGGAAACTTGAAAGGGTGACGCTCTCAGTGTAAAGTTAAATAAGAAGTTAACATTAAAGTGCAAAACAGTACATGTCACACTGTTCTCAATCTGGTACCAAGTTAAGGAAAATTCCCCCATAAGAATTTATCTTTCCAAGATGGTTTTCACACATATTTTGTTTCAAATCTTGATTAAATAATCCATAGTTTGGAGTAAAAATTTTAAGTCAAATGTTGCTGGGATTACTAGTGGCTGAGTCAATAATATTCTCTCAATATCCCAAAGGCTTCCTCACACTTAGCAGCACCCTTGAAACTAGGCAAGACCATGTGACCAATTTCGACCATGTCTAGTATAAAACAGACATGAATTACTTCAGGGAGAAGAATGGCAAACCTGATGAGACGTGACCAAAAAGGACATTTACCAGATATAGCAGTTACACCATGTTGGAAACTCAGTCATCCAGGATGAAAAGCACATGCCTTGGAGAGTTTTCTATACTTTACAATAGGCTGCATGAATAAGAAATCAACTTTTGTTGTTTTGAGCAACTGAAATCCAGGGCATATTAGCCTAAACTGGCTATGTAGCACACTGCTGGGGTGATCAGTAGAAGCAGATACAACTAATCTCAGAAAGAATTCAACTTGAAACAGTACTCAAAGAAGTACCACAGATAAATAACCAAGGAGCAAGAACAACCTGCCACCAAAATTCATGAGTTGTCAGAATGTCACAATGATTAAAATCCAGCTGAAACAACTATTAACAGAAACAGATCTCAAAAACTTTAAAAAATGCAAATATTTAACACAAAATGTGAATTAAAATTACAGTAGTCCTCTTTCAACAATGGGGGAAACGTTTCAAGATGTTCCACAGATGCCTGAAACCACATGCATGCACACACAAACACACATTGTTTATTTCTATATATCAATATCTATTACAAAGTTTAATTAATTAATTAGGTAAAGTAATAAATTAACAGTAATAAATAACAAAATAGAGCAATTCAAAACATATGCAAATGAATAAGCAGACATTTCTCAAAAGAAAAAATAGAAATAGCCAACAAATATAATAAAAATGTTTAACATCTTTGGAAAGCAAGAAAATGCAAATTTAAACTAGATTTTATATCACTCCAGCTGGAATAGCAATCATCAAGAATACAAGTAATAATAAATACTGCCAAGAAGATGATGGAAAGGGAACACTTATATGCTGTTGGTAAAACTATAAATTAATACAACCACTATAGAAATCAGTATGGAAGTTCTTCAAAAGGCTAGGAATGAAACCACCAAATAGTCCAGCTATACCACTGTTCAGGATTTTTCCCAAAGAGTCAGCATACTGTAGTGATGCATTCATATCCATGTTTAAAGCAGCACAATTCACAACAGCCAAGTTATAGAACCAAACGAGGTGCCCATTAACAGATGAATGGACAAAAAAATGTGGTATGGCCCCACAATGGACATTTACTCAGCAAAGAACAATAAAATGATGTTATTTTAAAAATGAAACTAGAGAATGTCATGCATGTGTTTCACTGTCCTTTTTGCCAAGGAGGACACACAAGCAAAAGGAGCCAGTCACAAATGAATTACATTTAAGGCAAATCCTTAAAGACCAAAAAAAGTAGGTTAATGTTTTCCAGGAGTAGAGGGGAGGAGACAGGACATTGCCTGACTTCTATAACCTTTAAAAAATTGTATCTGTAGGTAAAATTCTGTCTCTCACATACAAAATTACTTGAAACATATTTTTTTTGTCAAAACTTATTTACTTTTTTATTTTTTGGTAGTACTGGGGTTCCTGGAAGCCCTTCTACATCTGGCCTACACTCCCAGACCTATTTTATATTTTTATTTGGAAACAGGGTCTCTTAAGCCAGCATAGCTGGCTTCAAACCTGCACGACCCTCCTGTCTCCGCCTCCCAAGCACGGGGATTACAAGCGTGCACCACCACGCCTGGCGTCAAAACTGTTATTAAAGATATATATAAGCTGGGCGTGGTGACCCATGCTTGTAATCCCAGAATTTGGGAGGCTGAGACAGGAAGATTGTGGTTTGCAGACAATCTCAGCTACTTAATGAGGCCCTTTGCAGCTACTCAGTGAGACCCTATTTCAAAATAAAGAACAAAAATTAGTGCTGGGGGTGGTGCTCAGAGGTAGAATTCCCCTTGGGTTTCATCCCCAATACTGCAAAAATAATTATATATATATATATATATATATATATATATATTTATAAAAAGATATTATATTGTATATATATGACTTGTACATATAATATATATACAAGTTCTTCCCAATAATAAAATAGAAGGAAAAACTTTCTCCAACCATGTTATGAAACCACCCCAACCATGCTATCGCACTTAATCAAGAGTAGTATAAAAGTTGGGTATGGTGGCTTATAAACCAGTATTTGGGAGGCTGAGACAGGAGGATTGCAGGTTGCAGTCCAGCCTCAGCAATTTAGCGAGATCCCATTTCAAAATTAAAAATGCTAGGGGTGTAGCTTGAAGGTAGAAACCCCAGGGTTCAATTCCAAGTACCAAAAAAAAAAAAAAAAAAAAAAAAAACAAGAGTAGTACAAGGAAGACAATTATAAGGCCAATCTCACTCATGAATACAGGTGGGAAAATCTCATGCAAAATGTGACACATCATAATCAGCAATAAAATATAAAAGGTAGTTTTTCATGCCCATGTTGTATTTATCCGAGAAAAACAGGAAAGTCATTATTTTTAATTCACAGAATTAAAGAAAAAACATATTTTTAACAATGCAGAAAAGGCATTCATTAAAATTAATATCCACTCAAAATAGAATCTCTGAGTACACTGGGAACTGGAGAAGAACTCATTATTCCCTTTGTTCCTTCCAGACATGTTCTCGGCCATCTCTACCTTGATCTGGGCTCTGGAGCATGAACCCCTAAGATTATATCACATAGGTGCTGTTGCCTCAGCTGCTCATCAGGTTGGTGGATGAGGCACTACATCTGAGAGTGGGAAGAGAAGACGGTCCGGCTAGGTCCTCCCTGCTGGCTGCTGCACAGGTCCTGTGGGGTAGGCCTGTTTCATAAGTCCAGCTGGCACTGAGTGTGGGGTGGAAGGTCTCTGGAAGACGAACCGCTTCCTGCTAGGTGCCTCACCACTCCCTGTTCTTTTCCTTAACCCTACCCACACCTGTAAAGATTTCTCTTCCCTGGATACTCTTCAAAATCCAAACAGATGTGGTATTAACCCGTGCTGTGGGTTGAATTTTATCACCCCTTCAAATTTTTATGCTGTAGTCAACCTCCAGGACTTCAGAATGCAACTATATTTAGAAATAGGTATGAGAAGAAGTAATTATGTTAAAATGACATTTTCAGCATGGATCCCAATCCAATATGACTACGCTTGTGTAAGAATAGAGGAGGACATAAACATGCAGAGGAAAGTCTGTGTAAGGGCACCATTGAGAAGGAATGGCCCAGGCATGAGCTATGGAGAGAAGCCAGACTGAACTCAACCTGCCCACACCTTGATCTTGAACTTGAGCCACCAGAACTGTAAGAATATTAACTTCTGCCTACTGCCTGCCTGCCTTTCTTGCACTAAGGATTGAACCCAGGGGAATTATCCATCTGAGCTACACTCCCAATTCTGTTTTAATTTTATTTGAAGCAGAGTCTCATTAACTTTTCAATGCTAGCCTCAAATCTGCAATACTCCTGTCTCACTCTCCCAAGAACTGGAATTACAGGCATGAGCTACTATACTTGGCTAATTTTGGTTGTTTAAGTCATTCAGCCTGTGATTTTTTTAGGGCAATCCATTAAAAGACATCTACTAAAAAAACAAACAAAAACCACAGTGCAGTAAGCATCATTGTTAATAATGAAATGTTAAAAGTATTTTCTTTAATACTGGTAACAAGGAAAGATTCTCTATGCCACCAATTCTATTTAACATTAGTCCAGAGATACTATCCAGTCTTAACAGTAAGACAAGGCAATTGAAACAAATATATATACATATATATTGAAATTATATATATAAATATATATATTATATATATATTGAATTATATATATAATTGAAACAAATATATATATATTTACATGGAAAAATACTGGAAACAAAGAAACAAAACTATAATTATTCGCAGAGAAGAAAGCTGTCTGCCTAGAAAACCTGATAGAGTCCACAGATAAATTATTAGAACCAATAGGAGAGTGTAGCCAGTTTGCATAAGAAAATGCCAAAATTAATTGCATTATTATATTCCAGTAATAATCAGTTTAAAGGAATAACTTTAAATATTAGGCAGTATCATAATAGTGATAATTAATGTACTTAGGACCAAAAAAATGTGTAAGGTTTTATCAAATTTGTAAACATTTTGTTAACAAAGGTAGATAAAAGATATACTATGACCCTTGTAAAATATAATGATCAGCTTTCACTAAAATAACTCATAATAACTCCAATCAATCCTGTTAAGTTGATTCTTAAAATTTTCCAGTCTGACTCCAAAATATTCATGGAAGAAATGAGACCAAAACAAGCCAAATATCTTCGTTGGCCAACCAGGAAGACATATTATAGAGCTACAGTTAACGACAGTGGGTCCACAACAAAAACTGACAACTATGAACAGCATACAATAGATCAGAAAGAGCAGAATAAGCCCATGTGCAAATGGAAACTTGATTTATGAAAGAAGTAATTGTGATTTACAGTTCACTGAGAAGAGTGGGCTGTAACTGCAAATAGCACTGACACAGTTTGGGAAAATGCATGAAACTGACTCTGAATGGAATCCATTTTATTTTATGTGAAACTAAACTATGAATAACTATAATTAAAAATAGAAAATATATTTCTTTTATTTCAGGATAGAAAAGGATTTATTAAGAACTAAAAGTTCCAAACCACAGGGAAAAAAGTCAATAAATTTGACTACCTTAAAATTTAAAAGTTCAGATCATCATATGACAATACACACACACACACACACACACACACACACACACACACGCACATGCACATACTCGTGTAAGCATGTGAAGAAGATAAGCCATATACTAGACTAGAGGAGGAAATTATTTGAAAGTTCTATAATAAAAATAAAAATTGTATTGAAATTTCAGTGAGTTAATAAGAAAAAGGTAAACACAGCCTTCTTCCCATCCCCCCAAAAATGTCTCAATGCACATAAGCATAGATGTTTCATACAAAAAATAAAGCCAGGGGCGGTGGCCCATGCTTATAATGCCAGTGCTTGAGACACTGAGACAGAAGAACAAGACGGCAGGTTCAAGATCAGCCTCAGCAATATTTAACTTCTTTCAAAATAAAATAGGGCAAGAGGTATAGTTCAGAGGTATAATGGCCCTGGGTTCAATTTCAGTACCACCAAAAAGAAAAAAAAAACAAATTTTTTATCCACATTCATTATCAGAGAAATTAAAATCAACACTATAAAAGATACTATTACATACTTAACTGGCAAAATATTAGAAATCTTAAATGCTAAGTGTGGGTAAATATGTGGAGTAAAGTGAACTTGCATTCATAATATTGAAAGTAAAAATTATTACAATCATTTGGAAAAGAGTGTTGCACTATCCTATAGTAGGATATGTACCAACTTTATGATCCAGACATTTCACAACAAAGTAGTTGACCTAGTGAAATACTGGTGCATATATACCATGAGCTAGACACAGAATATTCACAAGGAAAACAAAGGCAAAAGTATCCATTAGCAATAGAATATATAAAGAAATCATAATCAATTTGTGTTGAGAAATAACAGTAAAATAAACAAGTCAAATAAGCATAAATATTTCTGAATCTCACATATCATATTATGAAAAAATAAAACAATTCATCAAAGAACATGTGGTAGAATTCACCAATGAAGGCATTAAGTCCTGGGCTTTTCTTTTTTTTTTTTTTTTTTAAAGAAGAAGAAGGTCTTTATTGGTCAGTTCTGATGTAGGTAGTCCTTAGAAGCTCTTCTTTATTGGTCAGTTCTGATGTAGGTAGTTCTTAGAAGCTCTTCTTTATTGGTCAGTTCTGATATAGGTAGTTTAGAAGCTCTTTATTGGTCAGTTCTGATGTAGGTAGTTTAGAAGCTCTTCTTTATTGGTCAGTTCTGATGTAGGTAGTTTAGAAGCTCTTCTTTATTGGTCAGTTCTGATGTAGGTAGTTTAGAAGCTCTTCTTTATTGGTCAGTTCTTTTTTTTCTTTCTTTTTTTATTGGTGCACTGTATTCATACATCATAGTGGGATACAAACTTTGGCAGACATACATGCACACATCGCCCAGTCAGCCCCCACCTGATCCCCACCCCATTCCCTCCCCATCCCTCCCTCCCATGCTTGGCTTAGTGGTTGACATCTAGTATTATAGCAATTTATCCAAAATTAAAAATGATAATCTCACATAACAGTTTCATTTGTCTGATACCAAGCTTTTGATGACTTAAAGATAACATTTCAATATTTCTTTTTATTTTCTTTCTTACCAGAGAATATTTTTTTTCTATTTTTTAGGTGAAACTATCATCTATTTATATATTTATTTTTCAGAAAAAAAAATCTATTCTAATATGGAAAATGGACTCTAGATACCCAAAACGATCTTGAAAAAGAACAAAGCTAGAAGATATATATCTTCTGATTTCAAACCATATAAAGCTACAATAATTGAAACAGTGTAGTACTATTCTAAAGGCAGATATATAAACCATTGGAGTTAAATAAAAGCCTAGAGCTAAATTCTTCCCTATATTGTCAAGTTATTTTTGACAAGGTTTCCACGAACATTTGGTGGTGGAAATAATAATCTTTTAACTAAATATTGTTGAAACATAATAATTACATGGAAAACAGTAAAGTTGGACCCTTACCTAATCCCATATACAAATATTAACTCAAAATAGATAAAAGACCTAAATATAAATCTTAAGACTATAAACTTTTAGGAGAAAATCTGGGTCATAAAACCTCACAACATTGAAATTGGCAGTGATTTCTTGGATATGATTTCAATGGCACAGGCAACAGAAGAGTATACAAACTCCCTAAAAAAAAAATATTGTATATCCAAAGACAATGTAAACAGAGTTAAAAGTTACTAATAGAATGGGATAAAATATTTCCAAATGCTATATCTAAAGGTATATTAATATTCCAACTAGAAATCCTAAAAATTAACAACAATAAAGGCAAACAATACCATTTAGAGATAGGTAAAAGACTAACATAAATAATGAATCTCCACAGATAACCAGTCTTAGTTGTCTGTTGGATGGAAAGTCTTGTTTCTCTGGTTCTGGTGTGTGTTACCTATTTCTTCTTTGTAGTTAATCTCTTTGAGTATTTTCTCTAGCGCTGGTTTTGAAGACATAAATTCCTTCAGTTTCTGTTTGTCATGGAAGCTTCTTATTTTTCCATCTAATTTGATAGAAAGTTTTGCTGGGTAGGAAATTTTTGGCTGGAAGTTGTTTTCTTTCAGAGTTTGGAATATGTTACTCCAAGCCGTTCTGGCTCTTATGATTTGGTTTGGGAAGTCTGGAGTGATTCTAATTGGTTTGCCTCTGAATGTCACTTGGCCCTTTGTTTTTGTTGCCTTTAAGATTCTTTGCTTGGCTTCCACATTGGTCATTTTGACAATTATGTGGCGTGGGGATCCTCTTCTCTGATCCTGTCTAAAGGGAGTTCTATAAGTTTCCTGGATCTGTGTATCGGCCTCTTGCTCTATGTTTGGAAAATTTTCTGCTATTACTTCCTTGAAGAGATTGTTGATCCCTTTGGTTTCACTTTCTTTTCCCTCCTCTATTCCAATTATTCTTAGGTTAGCTCTCTTAAAATGGACCCATATTTCTTCAATATCAGATTCCTGCTGTCGGATATTTTTTTCTAGATTAGAAACTATGCGTTCATTTTTGGAATGATCATCTTCTAAGAGCGAGATTCTATTCTCCATGTGGTCTAATCGGTTGCTTGTGCTTTGAATTGAAGCCTTTATTTCATTAAATGCATCTTTTATCTCTTTTTGGCTCTCTCTGAGTTCTTTTCAAAGCACCTCTATTATTTCTACAGTTATTTTCCTGATTTGATCTTCTAGAAATCTCTGATTTTCTGTTTTATCGGGTTCTGATGTTGTGGGGTTGTGGGCATTCATTGCTCCATTGTTATTCCTCTTTCCCATGATTTCGGAAGTTTGTGCCTTCTCTGGGTTCTTTCCTTGGGTCACTACAACTTCACTTAAGGTGCTCTGGATCTCGAGTTTGTGGTATCTCGGTCCCCACTACTCCTTGACTGGGTTTAATGGCAGAGTCTCAGACCCAGGGAGTCAATCGAGGCTGCTTTAGACCATGGGGGGTGCCAGGTTGGGCATTCTCCTATGGTGTGATATCTCTGCCACCACCACTCCCCCACTGGGTCAAGTCCCTGGGAATGCTATAATGGGATTTCTTCTCTAGGGGCCACAATTTGACTCACTGTTGTTGAGTGTACAGATGGAGCTGTAGTGGTCAGTGAATTCGCTGCTGCTGCTGCCGGTGGCAATATGGCACCACTGCCATGCCCTCAGCCGTGAGGCTGGCATATTTCTTTTCTGTTTTTACGCTCCGTTCTGAGTCCCTACAGGGTGTGCTGAGCCCAGCCTCTGGAAGCTTTAGATGCTCCCTGCGCCGAGAAATCTGCCGAATTCCTCCCGGCTCATCTGCAGCAGCTCACCTCAGCTTGCTGTCTGCCACTCCTCTCTGGAGCCTGGTGGGCTGTTGAGTGCTTTGGTCTGGGGCCGTCTGGTGAGCTCGCCGCTGCCACCGGCAGTAAGGCACTGCTGTTCTTAAATACTTTTAATGAAAAAGCAATAATTTATACAAAACTGAGAATAGTGAACTTCTGGTAAGGAAGATTCAAAAGAAAAATTGGAAGGTGACCTCCTTGAATCTTAAAAATCCTAAGGCTCTATTTCTTACCCTTAGAGACAGGTACTATTGTATTTACTTAATATTGTTTGATAAAAGACAATAATGTCTTATATGACTAATGCCTTCACTAGCTTATATAGTATATTTCAAATTTAAAAACAATGGAGTCATGCTCCGGGTTCTCAATCCACCGGTCATCACCACCATCCTGGCTCCGGCTGGGCGGGCATCAGTCCCCTGGGAAGGAAACTCCCAGGGCTACTACTTCTCACTGTGGGCTCTGTCCCCCTATACAGACATCGGCCCAGCACCCCAGGTGATCTGTGAAAATGGTTCGCTACTCTCTTGACTCATAAAACTCTATCAAATTGTGCAAATCAAGAGGTTCAAGTCTATGTGTTCATTTTAAGAACATCCATGAAACTGCTCAGACCATCAAGGGTATGCATATCTAAAAAGCCACCAAGTATCTGAAAGATGTCACTTTAAAGAAATAGTGTGTGCCATTCTGGTGTTAGAACAGTGGAGCTGGTAGGTATGCATAGGCCAAACAGTGGGGTTGGACACAAGGTCAATGGCTCAAAAAGAGTGCTGAATTTTTACTGCACGTGCTTAAAAATACAGAAAGCAATGCTGAAATTAAGGGCTTAGATATTGATTCTTTGGTCATCGAACACATCCAGGTGAACAAAGCCCCTAAGATGCTTCGCCGGACATATAGAGCTCATGGTCAAATTAAATGGTACATGAGCTCCCCCTGCCACATTGAGATGCTCCTCACTGACAAGGAGCAAATTGTTCCTAAACTGAAAGAGGAGGTTGCACAGAAGAAAAAGGTATTCCAGAAGAAATTGAAGAAAGAAAAACTAATGATATAGGAATAAATTCAGCATAAAATAAATACAAATAAAAGTAAAAAAAAAATGAAAGCTATGAACTGGTTAAAATCATCATGATGATCAGAGATATTTCTCATGTTATGAACTGATGCTATAACTGTCCAATCTCCATTAACCACTGTATATTCAATTTTTAACTTGAAAATGCATAAAAATAATTTTTGCATAGTTTGGACTTTATAAGTGATCTGGGCAAACAAAACTACATTTTCATCTTTTGACTTTTAAATTACTCTTTTTCTCTTAGTCCATTCTCAACAATACCACTAGAAAACATTTTCTAATTTCCCTCCTCTGATTACAGTTTTTGCTGACTTCCCATGGTCAAGAAGGAATTATTGAATCTCCTTCAGCTGGCACGTGCTGACTCAGTCTGTTCCAGGCCATGCTGCTACAAACCTGGGACATGCTGCTGTACTCCAATCATTGCATGGACCTTCTTAATACTCTTTAATCCTCCAAATCTCTTTTGCTTTTGTTGGAGTGATTCCCATGTCCCACTTACATTCTGCATCAATTAGAACATACTGAGTTAAAATGCAGAAGCAAATAATCTGAACAACTCAGTGGCTTGAAATGGCCACTCATGGGACCTGCCCATCATGGGGTGAACGTGGACACTGCTCTGGAGTGCTCCACTATTATTCTGGGCCCCAAGTGGGACACATCAGATACTGTCTGGAGCATTTCTGTGGAAGGAATCAGGAGGGGAAAGAATGTGGCAGATCACACAAGGCTTTAAGGCTTTCACCAAGAGTTGGCTAATAAAGCATGTAGTCAACAAGAGCATGTGGGTCTGCTACCACTTCTTTTTCATTCTTTCTTCAAGACCTCAAGTATTTCTCCCATCCAAGTACTAATCAGGCCCGACCCTGCTTAGCTTACAAGATCGTACGAGATCGGGCATGTTCAGGGTGGCATGGTCATAGAAGACCACAAGTATTTCTGATTCTTAAAAGCCTCCCTGGCTTTCCTAGAGTGAGTCTGCTCATTTTCTGTGCTTTCATATCACTTTCCATCTACCTCTAAGTGGTATTTATGATGATAGGTATTTTTGTTTATTATTCAGTTGTATTGATCAGCCTTATTAATATACAAGACACATATAATATTCAAATAACCAAGGTATGCAATCAACTTAAGTTTCTCTAAAGACCCCCCAAATATTTTATATCCCTGACCTTTGCCAATATCACTAAGTTTCTACAGTAGCTACCACTCTGCTAAAACACTGATTATGCTGATTATAGTCTGCTTTTCAAGATGTGTGTGTGTGTGTGTGTGTGTGTGTGTATTCATGCTCTATCAATTTGTCCAAGAGAATTATAATCACTTTGAGAGAAGGAATCATATCTTACCCTAAAAGTATGTTTTTAAAATAAGTCTTGAAGCTTACCAATCATTAAATTCTTTCCCTACTTCCTCCACTTCCCATCAGCTCAAAGCTGTTTTATTAGCCTTTGTGTATACATGGGGGTGGGAAGAACTTAGTGTACAGCCTGACTAGTCTAATTCCAGTGGTAAAATTAATTATTATATTTTATTTGTGCATTCTTAGGGTAAAGTTGTTCTACAATAAAGTGTTGGGAACCTAAAAAAGAAATAGCAACTTCAAGTATCCAATTTGATGAGATGGACAACTATAAGCAGGCCTGCAACATCAAATGAATTGCGATACAGAACATTTCTATCATCCCCAAAATGACTTTGCAAAAAAGATGACCTTTTTGCAGTCATCTCTTCCTCCTAACTCCTGGCCCCCAGGAATCACTGATTTCTGTCATTAAAACTGTGCCTTACCTAGAATTTTATATAAGTGGAATGATACTGCATATAATTGTACTGAGTTGAATAGTACCCTACAAAAGAAATGCCAATGCCCTAATCCCTGGAACCTGGAAATTTGACCTTATTTTTGAAGGTGTCTATGTAGCTGGGCGTGGTGGCACACGTTTGTAATCCCAGAGCTTGGAAGGCTGAGACAGGAGGATCGCACAGGTTCGAAGCTTTAGTGAGGCTCTTGGCACTTAGTGAGACCCTGTTTCCAAATAAAATATAAGATAGGTCTGGGAGTGTAGCCTGTAGGTAGAAAATGTCCCTGGGTTCTACCCCCCAGTACCACACACACAAAAAAAGTGTGAGGTGAGTGCGCTGTCGGCCCATTCCCCAGCCTCCACTCCCGGAGACAATCAGACGCAACAGGGAGCCAAGTCAAAGCAGGAACTCGTTTATTGTAGTAGCGAGCATTCTTATAAAGCATTAAACCATAAATGGGGGTTCCCAACAGGGGAGTAGGTGGCTCAATCAACTTAAAGGTCACATTTATCATGCAGACTTCTATCCATTACTTTTCCTGCGATCATGTATTGTGCATGCACTGATCACGCGTGTGACAACACTTTCCTTCCAATCAAGAAAGGCCAGGACACATTAGGCTATTTCTGGCCTCTCCTTGGGCTCTCCTGTCTGGCACCATCTTTAGACATGTGCCCTACAAAAGTGCCTATGTAGGTGTAATTTGAGTAAATGATCTCAACATGAGATTATCCTGGATTATGCAGGTAGGCCTTATATCCAATGACAAATGTCATTAGAACTGACAAAAGACGGTAAGACCATGTGAAGGAAGGTAACACTCTTTTCTGATCCTTTCTGTATCTAGCGAATATTTACTAACATTTTCCTCTCTCATTGCTGGTATTGATAGTTTACGTCTTTTGTTTGCCTTCATGAAATTTAGCTAGAATTTATCAGTTGTGTTTCTCTCACGTATGATACTTTTCTTCTAGTTAGCATATTTGGACTGTTTGCATTTAATGTAATTGTTGATATGGTTGGGTTTAAATCAATAATTTTGCTTTGTTTTCCTTATGTTCATTTTTCTCTTGCCTACTCTCGAATTGAGTATTATTTACTATTTAGTTTTATCTCCTATGTTGGCTTATTAGCTTTCGTGTGCTTGCATGTGTGTGTGTGTGTGTGTGTGTGTGTGTGTGAGAGAGAGAGAGAGAGAGAGAGAGAGAGAGAGAGAGAGACAGACAGACAGACAGACAGACAGACACAGAGACTAGGGATTGAACCGAGGGTATTCTACCTTTGAGATACACTTCAAGCCCTATTTTATGTTTTATTTTGAAACATAGCCTCTCTAAGTTACCGTGTGCTATTGGCCTTGAACCTGTTATCCTCCTTTTTCTGCCTCCCAGATACTGGAATTACAGGCATGCACCACTACAACCAGCTGCCATACCTCTCTTATGGGCATTTAGCGGTTGCCCCAGAATTTATAGTACAGATCTTTGACTCATTGCAATATGTCTTCACATAACAGCACTTAACGTTGGTGTAAGAACCTAGCAAGAGTTTACTTCAGTTTTCTCTTCTCAACAGGTATACTATTGTTACCATACATTTTATTTCTACATATTTAATAAGCCTCATTCTGCATTATCATTACTTTACACAATCAATGATACTTTAAGAGATTTTAGCTAGCAGGGAAAAAAGATTTTTCTGTTATACACATTTTATGTTTCATTTCTTTGTGCAAATACAAATTTCTATCTGCCTGAGGAACTTTTTAACATGTCTTATTGTACAGTTCTGCTATGAAATAACTTTTTCAGCATTTTATATCTAAAAACATCTTTGTTTTGTCTTCATTTTTGAAATATATACTCATGAGTACAAAATTGATTTTTAATACTTTTTCTTAGTACCTAATACTTCAAAGAGATTATACCAGTACCTCATGCCTGCATTAGTTATTTATAAGAAGTCTGCTATCCATTTTATGGTTAGTTCCTTGAATTTATGGTATCCTTTTGTTCCTGATGCTTTTAAGATTTTCTCTTTTGACTGGTTTTCAGCAATTTGATTATCATATGCTTTGGTGTGGTTTTCTTGTTTCTTTTGCTTAGAGTAAGTTGGGCTTCCTGGGTCTGACTTTAATGAGTTTATGAAATTTGGAAGCCTTATTGGTCATTGTTTCTTCAAGTTTCACCCCTTCCCCTGTGCCCCCCAAACATCCTCTCCTTCTGGGACTCCATTTACAAATGTGTCAGACTGCTTTATATTTTCCAGCTCATGGTGCTCAATTTTTTCACTCTTCCAGCATGGGTAGTTTCTATTACTTTTTCTTGAAATTTGCTGAATTTTCTTTGTAGTATCTAATCCCTTGTTAATCTTACCCAGTATAATTGTTATTTCATATATTCTATTTTTCACTGCTATGTGTTAACTTGGGCATTTTCTGTAACATTTTTCCCTTCACAACAACTATGTCTTCCTTTACCTCCTCAAGTATAAAAAATATATTGAAAATTTGCTTTTCTACCTTTATTTACTAATTTTTATCTGATTCATTTCTGATTTTTTATATTGATTGATTTATACACACACAGTGGTTCTGGGTCATATTTTCCCACTTCTTTGTATATTAAATAATTTTCATTTGGTTAGACACCATACATTATGATTTTATAGTCTGGAGTGCTAGACTTTATTTTATTCATATAAGGCATCTTAGCTGGGTGTGGTGGCACACATCTGAAATCCCAGTATTTGGAAGGGTGAGATAGAAACCTTACAGGTTCCTGAAATACAGGTTATCTCAGCCTGAAATACAGACTTAGAAAGACTGTATTTAAAAATTAAAAAAAAAATAGGACTGGTTGTGTGGCTTAGAGGCAGAATGCCCTTGGGTTCCATCTCCAATACCACAACAAATAAATAAATATCTTGATATTTTGCTTTTGGATGTAGTTAAGTTACTCAGAAACAGCTTTACCCTTTCCGTCGTTGCTTTTAAGTTTGGTAGATAAACCAGGCCACTTTTATTCTAGGACTAACTTGAACCCACTCCTGAAGCGCTATCTTTTCAGGAGTTCATTTGATGCCTGTTGAATTAGAGGGTCCTTTTTACTCTGGGTACCAGGAGCACATTCTGTTCCCAACACAGTCTCAACGGCGTCATTACTGCCTCCTGCTCTTCTCTTCCTCCCTGTGCTTGGTGTGGCGGTGTCCTCACATGCGCGCACTGATCAACACTCCACTGAGGACTTGAGGTGCAGCTGCACACCTTCAGGATGGCACTTCTTCTAGCTCTCCTCTCTCGTTCTCTCTTCTCTCCTCCTTCTAGAAGCTCTCCATTCTGTTTCTTTGGCTGCAAAATCTGGCTCTCTTGGCCTCCTTGAATCCACAGCTCTTTTTCCTCATTCTGCAGAGCAGCTGAGCACTGGCCAGTCACAGCGCTCATCTCATTCCCCCTTTCTCAGCGACTGCCGTCATATACTATTTGTTATTGAGTGCCTCCAACAACTATCTTAGTATAGTTTCTACTGTTCTCTGTCGCCACAGATTTTGTCCTTATCCAATGGCATCACTAAAAACACTATCTTATATATGAAAAATATCTAAACATAAAAATAAAATATATATAAACATAAAAATAAAAATTTAAACATCAACCCTGCCTTTGGGAATCAAAATTCAGTGTGTCTATAATCAAATTCTACAAGGTATGCTGATGAAGTTTCCACGTTCTCTGATTCATCCAGACTATTCAGAAGTGTAAGATAGTTCACTGAAGCTCAACTATCAGTAAATGCAATCATGAGTAATTTTACATGCAGACCGATGTAACAGAAACCGAGATAAAAAATGATAGTGATTTACTTAAAGGCATACAGTGACTTAGTAGAAATATTGAGTCTAAAATCCTGTTGTCATAACCCTCACTTCCTGACTGTAGTTTCTCTCCTTGACATGCTAATGTATAACCATCTGTCACTTGTAATTCTGAGGAGTAATATATCATTGTTGCCTCAACCATAACATTAAAGGGGAAGCAATGATTTAATTGTATACAGAGAAAATAATGTTATCAAAAACAGTTGGCTGTGTTCTTAAGCAGGATGTGTACTGGTAGAGCATGATCTCCTGTGCCAACTCCTCTGTAGTGAGTGTAGAAGTAGCAGACCTAGTAGCTAACTGTATCCGTGCTAAGACTCAGCTGACTTTATCTTCTTCCTCTGCCACTAGCCAACCTCCATTTCCTCGTGTGTTAAGTGAAGACAAAAGAAATGCCCCATCCATTATGGATGTGCTGGAAGGTTTAAATAATTCAGGGCACTGAGGTCCTGAGTATTCATTCTGAATCTAAAATTATGAATGTTGTTATCAGTGTTTATGTTATGATGAGGTTTTCCAAGAATGCCCTTAACTTTTGCAAGAGAAATGAAAGGGGCGGGGGATCTCTCCTTGAAAGTCAAAAGTTTCCCATTATTTTATTTACTTCCATTTATTTTTGCTTAGGCCAGGCTCTATAGGATTTGGCACAAAAATTAAATAATTCTTTGTTCCACTAGAATGACTCAAACCCTTTTTTATGCTTGGGCTCCTGTGAGTATGCACACCACAGGAATGTAATGCTCTTTTAATTAAACATTATAAAATCTGTAGAAGTTGCAAAAGAAATGCAGAAAACTACATGAAGCTCACAGTGAGAAACAACAAGCAGGTCAATTGTAGGCTGAATAAATTATCCCTCCTTTTGACACGGATTTTGCAGAGGACGGATAAACATCTTTCTACCACCTGCCTTACCTTTAAATTAAGTAATCTGGCCAATTTTCTTACCCAGCTGAAAAAGTATGCAAAGACTAGAAAGGAAGGCCTTCTGTGGCCTTCAATACAAGTCGGGTGCTGGGGTTATTGGCTGTATAATTACACACACCCAAAACTGCCTGTTACCTTCAAAGTGCTTGAACTTTTTACTGTGGCCCACTTCAAATTGTTGCCCATGAATAGCTATTTGGGGGCTGCTCTTCAGATTCACACCTGGGGACTGCTGCCAGGAACCTTTCCAAACTTTCACTGTGCCCACAGGTGTTTATACCAGACAGAATCCTGACGTCATTACCTTATTCTTGCTAGTATTCTCAGAGCAACCACCACTAGCTCTGGCTGTAACATGCATGAATAAGAGATGTGGTTTGGGGGGACAAAGAAGTAACCACTCTCTGTTCCCAGTCCCTTTTACTACTCTTGTTAGTGGACTACACTTGTTCCTAAATCTTTTATGTAGCCTAATTTTGTATTTGGCAGAGAGTACAAAAAGTGAAATGTTAGAAAATATGGACATGTCTGAGTCGTGAAAACTAATGATCATAAACTGAATCATACTAAACAACAAAAGATTTACCCAGCAGTCAAGTAGAGGAAAAAGACAAGAGATATCCCAAGGAACACAAACATCTCCATCACAGTTCCAACAGGAATCACCACCACGCCTCCCTGCTACAAAATGGGCACAGCCTTTTAAGGGTAATGGGAGTAACATGCTCTGGAAAATGTTGCTATTACTGCTAACATAACTGGAATGTGATTTTTTACAGTTCATACATCTTACAGTAATGGCTGCTAACTTATTTATGTAGTTAGTGTGGCATGAGATAAAACTACTGTGAGTGAAAAATACATATTTAGGGAATAAAAACACTTTTTTCTCATAAATTAATCAGAGACCAATCAAAAGCAGAAACCTTACCAGAATGGAAAAAATAAAGACAATCTGGTGTGAGTGTGTGTGTGTGTCTCTCTCTCTGTGTCTGGTGTGTACGTACACCACTAAAATAAGGTCATGTAATTGTAATATTGAGAGAGTAAAACAAGAAATGAACCCTACATATCTCAAAACCGATTTGGCACTGCTTTGCATTCACCCATGTTTTCTTCTCCAACACTCTTTTTTATGAGGGAAAAATACTTTTAGTTTCTCTACCGTGCATAAGAAAACACCCAAACACATGTGAGAGGGTGGAAGTGAAGGGTCATAAACATTTTCTGGGCCCTCACTGTTTGGTAGACTTTGTGCACTGTCTCACTTGACCACAATATTCTTACAAGGTCAATTTATTTTCCATCTTTATAGATGAGAAAAGAAGAGAGGGCCCTTTCTGGAACAGGAAGCTCTTTCAGTCCTAACCATGCCTCATTAACATGGAATTTCACTCTCTGCTGAGAGCCACACTAAGAAAGAAGAGTTCATGAAGACATAAAGGAGTTTATTATCCTTTCCTCTCACAATGTGGTGATGCCCATTAGTCTCTGTCTGAGAAGAACCTGTCTCCTGGCCATTCTCAACCCTCCTCCTCTTCTGCATCACCTTGTGGGGGGGGGCATTCACTTCTTCCTTCAGAGAGCTGAAAATCACCAAGTTCTCCAACTTCCTACATTCATAGTGTTTATCACTAATTCTCTCAGAAGCTTTTGTCTTCCTCGTATTTGTTCTGGAAAAGCCCGGCTGCTGGCTTTACTAGTTGACAGCGATGTTCATAGGGTGCTACAGCTCTCTGTCTCTCTGTAGCCTAATTGTTTCTTACCTGTGACCTTTTCAGTGATAAACCCTTTGATTTCCCCACACCTTTATGCCTTTATGTGGAATCCTTGTATAAGGAGACTTTCTTCCTGTTCAGACTGAACTGAGAACATCACCCAGCACACGGTGCCCTCCCGTGAGAACACTACAAACACTCCCCGGCAGCAACCTGGGTTCTCACTGATGAGTCACTTTATACCCAAGTGGACAAGGTTTCATTCTTGCTCCATGTTGTAATCCTACAATTGGACAAATTATGGTGCTGGCACTTTGAGTCACTAGAACACTGATACCCTGGATCTACCCTAAGAGGCCCTGAATATGTGCTGTGTTTCACTGTTATCTACACAAACAGAGAATGAGAAAGCCCTGGGAATGCTTGAGAGTGGTCGGGGCACTATAGTGCACTCCTTTTCAGTACCAACCAATGTCCTCTTGCATTCTGGAGAGCCGAATGAAAAAGTTGAATCTAGGGGTGTGATTTTAGAACACTCATTTTAATAAAGGGAAAATATTCTTTAATTGTTTTGAATTTTAGGGGTTTTAATAATCATAGCTACTGACAAAACCCATTGTAAAGAAGCACTGAGATGCGTCAGTTATGGTAAGTAATTGTTTTCCCTTTCTTAAAGTTCAAGTTCCTTCATAGGCAAAGAAGCCTTTTTTGTGGTATTGCTGGGCTTTTGACCACGATTAGATTAAACAATAAAAATGCTCTGCTTTTATGCAGTACCTTTCATCTGGCTTCCTTGCAAGGCCTTGACATACTCTCATTAATCTCCGCAGCATATTATTAAGGCATATATACTGCTTTATTCCTGAGACAGAAATTTGGCAAACAACATAATTTAACAAGCAATATTCCCTGTCATGAAAGTAGAATCCCAATTTCCTGACCATTTTCCGGTGTAGCGAATTTTTCTCTCTTTTTGTTTTCCACTCTTTGCCTTCAGTTATTTCCAAAGCACTTCATGCTTACTTTTTACTTTCTTAAACTATAGATTTTTCTGAATACCTATTGTCTCAATCTGTATTCTAAAGCCTCACCATAGTGCCCACCTGATTTTCAAGCCATGTCCTCCAAAATGAAATTCTAATTTCTGGTTTGGAGAAAAGCTTCATGGGACTCGTTATACACTTCACCTGCAATTTATCTGGAAACTTAACTGAATGTGGCTGTTGCCCTTTGTTCTGGCTGATATTTTCATCTATGGTTTTAATGGACCATTTTCTTCCTTTCAACAATTTTGAGTGTACTCAAAAAAGCACCTAGGTTTTTTGAGAAATAAAGGTGGGTAATTTTATTATACTATTTAGTATAAATTTGATTGGTCTTAGAGTTAGCAAGGACTTTGACCTCCCAACACCTAAACACAGAGACCCACAGCCATATACTTTATTCTAGACCAAACAGGCCTTGAGTTTAAAATTCAAAGTCCTGCACTTTGCACTGAAGGTCAGCAGACCAATGAGTGACAAAGGAATTCTACAGAAGAGGGATGGACCTGAACTTGGAGGCTGAGATAATCCTAATATTTCTCTTCAGTTTGAAGCTTAATTTCTTTTTTTCTTTTTGTGTTCTCTTTTTTTTTAATGAGTATTGAACCCAGGAGCATTCTACCTTCAAGCTATATAACACAGACTTTTTTTTTTTGGTGGTGGTGGTGGTACTGGGGGTGGAACCCAAAGGCTTTCTACCTCTGGGCTATACTCCCAGACCTTTTTTATATTTTATTTGGAAACAAGGTGTCACTAAGTTGCTGAGAGTCTCACTAAGTAGCTGAGGCTGGCTTTGAACCTGTGCAATACTCCTGTCTCAGCCTCCCAAGAGCAGGTATTACAAGTGTGCGCCACCACACCTGGTGACTTTTTGTTTTTGAAACAGGGTCTTGCTAGGTTGCTGAGTGTCTAAGTTGTTGAGGGTGTCCTTGAAACCACGATCTTCCTATTTCTGCCTCCCAAGCACTGAGATTACAGGTATGCGACACTATGCCCAGCTAACTCTTTTTCTTGATTAGAATAAGAGTAACCTGGCCTGAGGAAGCTTTAAGGGCAACTTGGATCCAAATAAGTTCACTCTTTCTACTATCTTCACCCCTGAGAAACCCATGAACAAACTTAGTGAAGAACTGGATCAACACACTTAGGACTTGGCTGGAGCCAGTTCCTGCAGTCTCTCAACTGTATCCAGTACTTACAATTCTTCAGTAGCAGTGTTCTCACTCATGCCCCTGGGCCTGCACACTCAGTGTCCCCCAGGTACAGGATCTTCTGTCCTCCCTGGCTGGCAGCTGCTATCAACCCCTAAGGTCTCAGCTGAGATATCACTGGTCAAACCTCTGACTCTAGGGTCTCTCCCTTATGTCCCCAAAGACTCAGTATTTCTCTGCGTCTACAGACATCTGATGGTCCTCTGAAGTGGCCCTTTCTAGAGTCCACTGTAGAAGGTGCTGGGCATAGACGTTGGTAGGGACTAGTGAATGGAAATCTCTCCAGATGGGGAAAACTCGAAGAGGAGACCCTTAGACATGTAGCTCAGGTGTGGACTGTAGCTCAGGGACACAGTGGGTGTGCAGGAAATATTTATGAGGTCAGAAAAGAAACTAGAAAAGAGTAAGAAAATTAATAAGAGGGGAAAAGGAAGATTAAGTATAATACAAGTTCTCTGTGAACATGTAAATAAATATGTAAATTAAATAAATATGTGAGTAAATAAATCTGAGTATTTTTTCTTGTGATATGCCTCTTTGTTATAAACTATAGACAAGTTTAATTTAAAGTCCTGATTACTTAGTTGTTGATATATCAAGTCTGAAACTTAGTCTCCTCTGAAAATTTAAATATATTTTAACACATAAGAAAAAACTCATATTTAATAGAATAAAACATGAAGATTTAGCAAAGTATATAATGTTTTCTATCTCTGATTCTTAAAAAAAAACTAGAATAGATCAATAGCATCTACATCTTTAAGTGTGATTTATCAGAACAGCTATCTCCTTACACAGGGGTGCAGTTCCTTTAGGAGTTTGCTGGACCACAGCAGGAACAGAGTAAAGTCCATATATAAGGCTGATTTAAAAAAGAAGCTTTTTGACAAAACTATTATCTTTCTTGCTTCTCATTTTAAATTTATTTCAATAGCCAATGTGTCAGCTAAGGTCTTTCCAAGCAGAAAATCATAGACGTTTAAGTGGGCAAAATATTCTGGTAAATGGCAATATGCTATTTCTGTATGCTTTTAACTCCCAACTACATTGAGCCTAGAAGACCAAAACCAGCTTTTAGATGGAAGGTGTTACATTTCTTTTTCAAAATCAAAGTGCAATTTCAGGGACCCAGATATCATTTGGTACATGATATTATCCTCAGTCTAGGTTACGCCTCTCCTTATGGTCACTTGAACTGCTTCTCTATCAAGAAAAATAGTCAGGTGTGGTGACACAGGCCTGTAGTCTCAGGCCTTGTGAGACTGAGACAGGATGACCAAAAGTTCAGGGATGGCCTCAACTTATCGAAACCTTCAGAAACTTAGTAAAACCCTGAGGAAGGGCTAAATGAGTCATGTGTGCATATATATCTCTACCATCTTATACTCCATTAAGTTGTATGACTACAATGCGCCAATAAAAATTTTTAAAATATTTAAAAAAAATTAAAAAAAATTAAAATCTGGAGGTGTAGCTCAGAGACAGAATGCTCCTGGGTTAAATCCTCAGTACCAAAAGAAATGAAAATACTCAGAGACTAAGTGCCATTAAGCTCGTGAGCATGCTTAAATATTATGTCTCAAATGCAAAGGTCTAATAAAGTAGTTAGTAAGGGTATAAGAAATGTTTCCTTCGTGCTTAAGAGTTGGGTAAAGACTTAATTGGCTTTTCCCATTGTTGATGCCAACACATCTATTGTCCAGAATGCAAGAAGGCAAGTACCGTGAGGTCAGCTGACTCTCTTACAGTTTCCTATTTGGATAGGAAGAGATTTACAGAGGTGCAATGCCCAAAGCTGCCAGGCAAGACCAGGCATATAGGGCTGCTGCCATCCATCCTTGAGTGGTCAGAAACAAAACTATAAGGCTTGTACCAGAAGGCAATCATCTTTTAATTGGATTTTTTCCAGCTCATCACGGACGTGTGAGAAATAGATATTGTTCTAGTAGAGGGCTCACCGCAGGATCCAGTGGAATGGGCTCTTCCCTGCAGGACAGTGTGACAGACAGCTCCAGAGAACCTCTCCCTCTGAGGATTCTTTTAGAGGATTGCCTGGATTTTCTTCATGTCCCAAATCTTTACTGTAGGTTTAATCATTAAATTGTTAATAATTATTTAATTGTTTTTGTTGGTGCATTGTAGTCCTACATCTTAATGGAATAAAAGACTTGTGTAGACATACATGCACACATCGCCCAATTAGCCCTTACCCGATCCCCACCCCATTCCCTTCCCATCCCTCCTTCCCATGCTTGGCTTAGTGATTGACTTTGATATGTTTGTTTAAGTACATCCTGTGCTTTACAGAGTTTCTCTCTTCCCTCCTCCCATTCCCTCAGTTAGGTTGCCTTATTTGCTTCTCCATATTTAATTGTTTGTAAAAAAAGAAAGGGATGTGTAATTATAGCAATCCTGTTTTTTTCTTTATTATACCAGCAAGCCCATCTGTTAACATGATAAAAGTTTAAGACTTGTTTCATTTCACAGAAAGTCATTAAGATTTACAAGTTAGCTGGGCATGGTGGTGCATGCCTGTAATCCCAGTACATGGTAGGCTGAGACGGGGGTGGGGGGTCACAAATTTGAAGCCAGCCTCAGCAACACAGCAAGATCCTCAGAAACTTAATGAGACCTTGTTTCTGAATAAAAACTAAATAGGGCTGGGGTGTAGCTCAGAAGCAGAAGGCTCCTGGGTCTAATCCCCCCAACTCCACACATAAAAAAGGTCATTGTTGCCTTCTTTTTATGTGTGAAGTCTTCTGTTTACTTGTTTGGAGCACTTTAGGCATATAAATATCCATAGCTACTTTACAGGAAATAAAATTTTAAAGTAATTCTACCTGCTACTGAGAAACACATATAACCAAGATTATTTTTTCAGAAAATAACTAGAGTTCTTGCTTTAAATTTTATTAGGCATAGCCTTAAATACAATTTAAATTCACTTCTTTATTATTTTATCTCCTTCATCAGTATTCATCCTGCTTTAAACAACAACACAAAATATTTTCTAATTATTTACATTCTCTCTCCTTTCCTAGGGCTCTAAGTTGCTTTATGTGTACTGATTTTAATTATTTTTTTTTACCACAGAGTTAGGACTATGTCTTTTATCTTCCTATTAGCTTAGCATCCACCACAGAAAATGCCTTATAGTCAGAATTTTGATAAAAGTTTGGAAATAAATGTTTGACTGGAAGAATCTCTTATATTACATCATATTGTATTAGTTAAATATGTTACTCGCATTTTTTATTATTTGCTATGTCCTCCATAACTCACAGAAGATTATATAGGTTCAATAAATGAATGATCAATGAAAAATAAATAGCAAAGTATATGTGCAAAAGGCAGAAGTTTGGTTAATTTGTTTTGTTTTGTGTTGGTATTGGGAGTGGAACCCAATGGAATTCTACCTCTGAGCTACATTCCTAGCCCTATTATTATTTTTTTTTGAAACAGGGTCTCGTTAAGATGCTTAGGTTGGTCTTGAACCTGCAATCTTCCTGTCTCAGCCTACCAATTACTGGCATGTGCCACTATGCCCAGCTAGAAGCAGAAGTTTGCCCAAGTTCAAGGACCTCACCTTGATGTCTCCAACTCTTTCCTTCTATCATCTCTTCCAAAATGGGATGATTTTTTCCTTGCCCCTTCTTGAGTTCTTGAGACCCATTTACAGGCAGGGAAATGAACCCAGCATGTAGCAGAGACAGGTAGAAGTCTAGAGTTCAGGGAGAAGGGCAGAGTAGGTAAATGGAGGTTGGAGGCCGTTTGGCAAATGGCAGCTTTCAGAGAGCAAGTGCCACTATTTCTGTGATGGCCAAAACATGCTAACAATCAGAATATGACTTCCATGCTCTTTTATAGATTGCCATAACATAACTAATATGTCTGTGCTTTTTTTGCATACTGCAGATTGTTGATTGTTACACACCCACTTCAGCCCTTTTTAAGTTTTAATTTTAAAATAGAGTCTCACTACATTGCTGAAGCTGGCCTCAAACTTAAAATTCTCATCTCAGCCTCCCACACACTGGGCTGGCAGTCATGTGTGTTACCACTTCTGGCTGGCTGTAATTTTTTTTTTTTTTTTGTAGTATTGGGGATGGAACCCAGGGTCATTGTACCTCTGAGCTACACCCTCAGTCCTATATTTTTAGTCTTTTTTATTTTTTGAAACAGGATCTCACTGATTGCAAAGAGCCTTACTAAGTAGCTGAGGCTGTCCAGGAACCACAAACCTCTGGTCTCAGCCTCTCAAATGCTGGGATTACAAGCATGTGCCACCACGTCTGGATTTGGTGGCCTGTAATTTTTTTTTTTTTTTTTTGCAGGTCTGGGAATGGAACCTAGGGGTATTCAATCTCTGAGCTACACTTCCTGCCCTATTTTTTATTCTTTATTTTTGAAACAAGGTCTCGCTACATTGCAGAGGGCCTTACTAAGTAGCTGAGGCTGTCCACAAAATGTGATCCTCTTGTCTCAGCCTCCCAAATGCTGGGATTACAAGCGTGTGCCACCATGTCCAGCAGTGGCCTGTATTTTTTAAGGAAGATATTTAAAATTCATGTGATTGTCTATGTACAACAGTAGAAAAACAGTACTCCTTTTGGCTACTAATTATATCATTTAATATAAGTACATATACTAAAAGAGAGAAAAAGAACAAAACTCTTCCTTCCTCTTGCCAAATTCCCATTTGTACCTAGATTATAATAATAGAAAGCAGAAGAAACTCCCAGGATCTGATATGAGTTCAAGCCCCTCTGTATATTCACAACATAATGAAAAGTCCTAACTCTCTAATTGAACACTAGTTGGCTGCTCCTGGAGACCTAATTCCTTCATCCACCACTGTCATGCACACATTAAGAGAAAACTATGGAACCAGCCAAGATGTCCATCAACAGATGAATGGATTACAAAACTGTGGGATATGTACACAATGGAATTTTACTCAGCCATTTAAAAAAAACTCAGTTACATCATTTTCAGGGAAATGGATGGAACTGGAAGACATTATGCTAAGTGAGATTAGTCAGTCACAAAAAAATAAGAAATCAGATGCTTTCCCTAATATGTGAGAGTTAGGGAGAAATGGGTGATAGGAGGAACTCTCGATGAAAAAGGAAATCCTATAGATGACCAAACAAGGCAACCTAAAGGAGGAGAAAGGAAGGGGGAAGAAGGAAAATCTCTAAAACACACAATGTACTTAAACATATCGAAGTCAACCACTAAGCCAAGCAAGGGAAGGAGGGATGGGGAGGGAATGTGGTGGGAACTAGGTAGGGGTTAAATCAGTGATGTGTACATGTTTGTACACACAAGTTTTTTACCCCAATATGATGTATGAATATAATGCACCAATAAAAAAATTAAAAAAAGAAAAGAAACTTCAAAAACTGATGTTTTATTATGTAGAGTCACTGTATTTTAAAGGCTAGGAAGATTTTTGATGAGAACCTCACTAGGAAATATAGGGCAAATTTACTCTTTCCAACTTTCATAAACCTGAACAGGAGACTAAATATAGACAGTAGAAATGAGTTTACTTAGTCGGCTTTATTACTGAAAGCATTTCTGTGAAGTTTTCAGTTCTCCAGGTGACCACATTCAGACCTTCCTAACTTTGAGGGTAGAAGGATCACTTTATTATTTGTTTAGTACTTACTTTTTGCATACCTTGCACCCTGGACATATAAAATGGTTAATCAGTGTGAATCCCTGAGGTTCCCCAGCAATACTTGTTACACTGCATCATTATTTCTTATCCCTGAAAGGGGTTAAAAAAATAACACTAGCAAATGGTTTGATGCAAGGGTAACAACATTATCTTAACCAAAGCAGTCCTAGTGCCATGGTACTTTGAAAGGGCAAGAGAAGTTGAAAGACGTCTTTGCAGAAGCCTGGAGTGGCTTTGTTGTGTGGTCTAAGTAAGACACAGGGGGAACTATGCACAAGCCAGTTTCACTTTTGCTAGCTGAAGTGGAGAGGAGTCTTTCTTTTGATGCAGTACCCACACCTACTCCATCTGAAGGGAAGAGAGAACTTCAGTTCATAAGCTCATTGAGATCTCACACTGCCCGGGTCAGCTTCATTGGGGTAGGGGAGATTGAACCCATTCTGTCTCTGAGCTATATCCTTAACCTTTCTCATTTATCTTTTATTTTGAAACAGGGTCTCACTAAGTTGCCGAGGGTTTCGTTAAGTTGCTAAGGCTGGCCTCCTTCTGTGATCCTTCTGTCTTAGTTTTGAAAGTACTGGGATTAAAAGCACGTGCCACCGTGGCTGGCTGCAAGGATAACACATTTGTATGACTTGTTCAATATTTTATCCATTTCCATTAGCTGGTATATGTACTAATATTTATTGAATAAAGAAAGGATCATGGTACTTGGCACTAACAATAAAAATCATTTCCCATGATGAGAACTTACTAAGCACTTGAGATTTCTAGGCACTGCATCTATATTTCCTTACTAATTCCTGAACATTTTGAGGGGTCATAGTCTTCTGGGATTCATTTTTTCATTATAACCTTTCTTAAAATAGTGGTCATTTCTTAAAATGATTTGTGTAATTAAAAAATTATGTGAATAAGAATTCAGAATTAGATGTTGGGTATGGTGGTGCCAGTACTTTGGAGGATGAAACAGGAGGATCTCAGGTTAAAAACCCAACTCAGCACTCAGCAACAAATTCTCAGCAACCTACTGAGAAGTTTTACAGATAGATATAGATGATATAGGTATGGATATATAGTGTATATGTGTCTGTGTGTAGGTATTCTACTGCCAAGCTATAACCTAGACCTTTTTTTAATCTTTTTGCTTTTAAACAAGGTCTCAGTAGGTTGCTGAGAGTATTGCAAAATTGTCGAGGATGATTTTGAACCTGTGATCTTCCTGTCTGAGCTTTCCAAGTACTGGAATTACAGGTCTGGACCAATACACCTAGCCCAGAACTTTCTCATTGAAGAAATGTTTTTATTAATATAAAAAACAAAAGCTACAAGGATTTTGAAAAAAATAATCTTTGTTATTTTTATAAGACCCTCTCTTCCCCAGATGGTAGAAAAATGTCTTTTGAGATCTGGTTCAATTCACTCATTTTACAAAGGAATAAAACAAAACTGAAGCACAGATTGAATTAGAACCAATGTTACACCCTTAACCTACAACAGAGATGAAAGTAGAATCCCTAGATAGGTAGATCCCAGTTACTTGTTTTGTAGTTTTCTTTTACTACTCTCTTCCAGTTGTTAGAATCAACAATCGTCAAATGATTATCCGCTCCATAGGATAAAATGAACCCCAGTTATGACAACATCCATGTCTTTGGGGGTAAGTGTAATTCCTGTCGTAAATACTGAGACATGGCTACTACAGATCTTAAAAAATCAGCTGTGACCCAGATCAGTGGGAGGAAAGAAGTGGATATAATAGCTATACTATGACCTCAGATTTTCCAGAAGACTGTCTCTGTGCTACCATTTCTAATTAAAACAAAGAAACATTTTTAAACAAGTCCCCTGAGGGATTCCCCCTCATCACTAGTGGGTCTCCTCAGTGAAAGGATTTAGATCTTCTGTGTTGTATCCCCAGGGCCTAGTTTCTCTCGAGCTAAATCCTTTTGCAGGAAGGAGGAAGCCATAGTTGGAGGCTGAGGTCAGAAGTCACAGGCACCTACCCTTGCAGAGGTGACCTGAGCAATGGTACTAGGGGCTGTGCTCCTGCTCTGCTAGTGCTGAGTGGTGCAAGCTCCAGGATGGCCTGTCACCTGAGAGCTACAGGACTGCTCACAGAACACCTGCAAGTGAGCTCACTGCACAGCCCTCGATGGTTATCTGCTCATAGGAACTGCTATTGTTTGAAACTTAAATATCCCCCAAAAGTCCATGTGTGGAAGCCTTGACCCCAGTATGGCACTGCTGGGAGGTGACAACACTTTCAGGAGGTGGGGCCAAGCAAGAGGGCTTCAGACCCTTGGGGCTGAGCCCTTGAAGAGGATGATGCAGTCTCAGGCAGCTTCCTTCACTTTTTTTTCCTGGGATGAGATAAGCAGTTTTGCTCTACCATATGCTCCTCCCAGGATGTACTGCCTTGCCACAGGCCCAAAACAGCAGGAATCATAGGTCATGGAGCAAAGCCTCCAAAACTCTGAGCCAAAACAAACCTTTCATCTTTATAAGTTAATTATCTCAAGGATTTCATCATAGTAACAGAAACTATGCTGACCAACACAGGAGCATTTAGGTAACCCAAAACACAACTGTAAGGTGGAAATCCATTTTTAGAGAAAAAGAAAACCCACAAGGACTATATGGCATATCCTTTTAAATGTAGCAAGCCAGATCATTAAGTTTTTAATGTTTCCCTCTACCTATAAAAAGGACCATACGATAACCTCCCCTAGTTAATAAAAAAAATCTACTCTGGATTTTCAAAAAAAGAAAATCATAAAGCCCAAATCTTTAATTTTCCAACATTTAACTTACCCACAATAAATTAATTTGCTCCATATTAAACTCAATTTTTCAACAAAACAGCTTAAGCTTGTGTCATGGTTTGGATCTTAAATGCCCCCGAGGGCTATGTTCTAAAGGTCGGTCATCATCCAGAGGCATTACTAGGAGGGAGGTGGCTTAACCTTAAGGAGGTAGGCTCTAGTGTAAGAAAGTTAGGTCGCTGGGGGTTTGTCCTTAAAGGGAATATTGGGACCTCAGCATTCTCTCTCTCTCTCTCTCTCTCTCTCTCTCTCTCTCTCTCTCTCTCTCATAAGGTGCACAGCTTTGCTGTAACATACCATAATGTTCTGCCTTACCACAGGGCCCAAAAGCAATGGACCCTGATCATCATAGGCTAAAACAAATGAAACCATGAACCAAAATAAACCTTTAATCCTTTCAAGTTGATTTTCACAGGTATTTTGTCACAGTGACAGAAAGCTAACACAGATTAAAAGGATGCATTTGAAATCCAAACAACTCACCTCGGTATTGCTTTTGTAGATGTCAAACATTAAGAGAATGTCAAGTAATTCTTAGTTGAATGGCTGATTTTTAACAGGATGAACTTGAGAATGGACAAGATAGCAATGTAACACCCCCGGCAAGGGAATCAAAAGACACAGTTGTCTTTGGCTCTGGTGAAAAAGTTTTCATTTCAGCTATATCAGTGATTTTGATCTTCTCATTTCTCTCTTTTATCAATAAGGATCCACACATAGTGTGTTAACCCAGCCTGATGATCTATCTAGTATAAACAAGATTCTCTATACAGTAGGACTGGAGAATTCAGACCTGATTCTAAGCTTATTTTTTTTTTCCTTTACACCAAATAATGTCACCTAACCCTATTTACTAATGCTTATCACAGGTATGGATGTTAAGAAATACAATTCAAGCCTACCTAACAGAAAACCCTTAATATTTCATCAACTGCATCAGGAAGTTTTGTTCTATGCCTTATTCTTTCTTTGGGGAGGAGTGATTCAGACACTTGCGGCCACAGGTTTCTGAGTCAATCTCATGACAAGTTCTTAAGTTTTTAGTGAACATTTATGGAGGCAGAGCTAGGCCAGCTGCAGTATTTCACTACAAAAATTTGCTCCTTCATTTCATCAAGTGTTTCTAAAATATCAAAACAAGAGGCATTTTACAGCCAATTGTAGGCTTAGTCATGTAAGGCATTATATAAGGACTCATAAAACTTTGAGGAAATTTGTTTTATAATATTGACCATATTGTATAACAACTCAAAACTCACAAGGAGATAGTTTCAATACCAAAGGGATATATAGCCTAAAATGAGATTGGAGGGTGAGCTAAAGAAGGTAGCAGAAAACCAGTTATCAATTTGAATCAATTTCCTTTTTGATATTACAATCTGCTTAGTGCTCAATGATGATAACCTCAGCTGAAGGGCCACTTCTTGGTAGAGAGAAGGAAACTTACTTCTTGATTTTATAATCTGCATTTGCTTCTTCATTCATTGAATGTTTATCTAACACCCAACATATGCCTAGCACTGAGCTGGGCCCGGGGAAGAAAACCCCTGATAGACCTTCCAAGAGGAAATTTCAAAAAAGCTCTCATGAGCATTCAAGAAAAATATCTCACCTTGAAAACACTTTTACATCCCTTTCCCTCCTCAAGTTCACTGGGTCCTGATAGGGAGATGGCCAATAAACTGTGACAGTATGGGGCAGGGGGAAAGAAAAGTAAGCAAGAACGCTCTGTGACTCTATTCTGGAAAACACACTGAAAATCGAAATGAAGCTGAGTGCATTTTATGCTGAACCTGAGAGGTTCAGAGGGAGAAAACATTCAAACATGGAGATAAGGCATGCTTTCCATGCCTGAGAAAGATCCATGTGTAGCTGGGGTTGGTGAGTGGACAGACCTGAAGATGATGACAGCCCCAGAAGTAAGATAAATGACACATATGACGACTAGATCCAGAAGGAGTTTAGTTGTTCTTTTGCACTTTAAAGTCACTTACATGTTTGGTCAGGGAATGAATCAACTAAAGCCTTTTTAGGGAGCACGGTTTGGAAGGAATATATATGGTGGCTTGCAACAGATAAAGAACAGCAGCATGGGTTTAAACCACATCTGTAACATTTTTGGCACTCCTTCCATCAAAAGATGGGGAATGTTCTCCACCCCAGAATGTGGGCCCAATTAAGTGACTCACTTCTAATTAATAGAATCTGGTGGAATGGATGGGATATGACTTCTGAAGCTAAGTTATCACAGTGGAGATTCTTCCCAGCTGTCTTTCTTGGATCCTTCACTTTGGGGAAAGTCAGCCTCTAAATTGTGTGGACACTCAAGCTGGAAATGGAAAGACCTGTTCAAGGAGCAAAATGATATCCCCTCACCAACAACCAGCACCAACCAGCTGTAGCCAGGAGAGACTTTGAATGACTGAGTCCTTGGACATATCTTCATTCAAATATATGAAAGAGAAAATTTCAGCCAGAATCCTGCAGGGTATCAATTTCAAAGTTTTTGATATACACAAGTGGTGAAGATACCTGACTGTGGGATGATTTGTTATGTAGCATTAGAGAATGAATTCAGATGGTGAGGTCAGCTGAAAGGTTGTTGTCACAATCAAGAACCTGAAATATGGTCTCGGCCATGAAGGTGAAATAAGTAGAAAATAATAAATAAATAAATAAATAAATAAATAAATAAATGACAAATAAGTAAACATTAAATAAGTAAGCATAAGTAAATAAAAAAGCATGCATAAACAAAAATAAAATAAATAAAACATAAAATAGGTGAGAAGACAAAACTTAGTAGTTTGTTGGACAAAAGAGTTGAGAAGAAAGAAACCCAGATGGTGTTGAGAAAGTGTGAGAATGGCAAAGCCCATGGTAGAAATATCAGTAGGGAGTAGGTAAAATAAATGAATTTAGGGGAAATCACCTTTTAATCTTGTAACTGTACAAAACTAGACTATAAAGAAGTCATAGTGATAATGGCAGACGTTGAATTTAGAAGAGTGCTTAGAGATTGGTTAGTTCAATGACCCCATTTTATAGATAAAGCCAAGGCAGTTACATGAGTCCTTGTGTTTAGAAGGGCTCTGTGCTTGGTCTAAAGTTCTGCTCTTGCCTCCTTGAAATCTTAAATTCTTGTTGAAGAATCAAGGGTTCTGCATTTGTACCCATAGACTAAGTTGCAACTCTCATATTATGCTTCATGTATTCTCTCCTTGTTGATCATGAAAGAACAACTTGGTGAATGTGAGATTATCTGTTCCCCATATAATTCTAAGATCAGGGAGGAACTGGTGAAGAACAGACTGACTTAATTCTTACCACATTGCATTGTTCATCACTGAGTAGTGTGTATTCCTCTCTGTAGCCATTTCTGAGGTGGTGAATAGAATTGATGGCAATTGGTCTGAGACACAGATTGCCTTTCAACTTGTTATCAATTGAAAAATTGATAACAAATGACATGCCCGAGTTTCAAGTGGAGGTTCTACTTCAAGGAAATAGAAGATCCTGTGGTATAGATTTTACCACGCCCATGAGTACTGAATCTACTAATTATAATATTGCACAATTTTGTGTGGTATGTCTCAAATCCCACAAGTTTACTGAAACCAATATAACCTTGGGCAAAATATTGAAGAAATGCCACATTCTTTTTAGTGAGTCCTAGTTGATGATAATAAGCTATGCATATTTTTCCCAGAACTAATGTCATTGAGTAAAAATAAATTACTTTTCATTAAAAGTATAGTTCTTTTATTTGGAAGCAAAGTTTATGAGGAGTGGAATATAGATATTTAACCTAATTCAAAATTAATCTTTAAGAACTAGAGTTCTTCATTAAAATGTCTCAATTTCAGCAACTACCCACTGCATTCTTTTATTAAAAGTCAATGAGTATTAGGGGGAGGTATTTGAAACTCTATAGATATAAAATATAGGGTATTTGTAGCCATATTTTATTCCTAGAATACTGTGACTTAATTATTTAATTCCTGTAGTTTCATTTATTAAGGAGTAGGAGGAAAACTCATAAATGTATCTGATAGCAAAAAAAAAAAATAGTAGCAAGAACTATCTTTAAGTAAGACCACAGTCATCACTGTCAGTAGTATTGTTTTGAGCAGAACCACAACACAAAAAATTAAACATTCAGAATCAAAAATTAGTGAAAGGAAAAGGGGCCTAAAAGAGGGGGTGTTTTATGTTTAAATTATTAAATTAACTAATTGGGTGGCAGAAGGGTTTTTCTCCTGGATACAAAGTATTGTGGGCTGCTTCCTGGTCAGTTAACAACAAGAAAGAAAGAAAGAAAGAAAGAAAGAAAGAAAGAAAGAAAGAAAGAAAGAAAGAAAGAAAGAAAGAAAGAAAGAAAGAAAGAAAGAAAGAAAGAAAGAAAGAAAGAAAGAAAGAAAGAAAGAAAGAGAGAGAAAGAAAGAAAAAGAAAGAAAGAAAGAAAGAAAGAGGAAGGAAGGAAAGAAAAAGAAAGAAAGCAAAAAGAAATGCTCTTTTGCTCAGCAGGCTTTCAATAATGCAATTTCAGAAGTGCCAGAACAGGGCATCTTAACCTTAATCTGTGGACTTTCAGAGGTTCATGGACTGTGAGAGGTTGATAACCTCCTCTGAAGTTGGATACAAAATGTGGTTTGAATGTGGGTATGTGGAGAAAAATATGGTATTTCTCAAGGTGGAATGGAGCTCTCTCTCTCTCTCTCTCTCTCTCTCTCTCTCTCTCTCTCTCTGTGTGTGTGTGTGTGTGTGTGTGTGTGTGTGTGTGTGTGTGTGTCCCATTCCCACCTAGTCCTCAAATCTCACCTCCTTCTAGAAACATCTTCCAGCCACTTCTCTCCCCAGCCCTTCTTGCTCTTGGGAAGGAAGACTGAAGACTGCCTTCAGTCTCCTGGGGCTTTTATCATCTACATCATCCCGATGTCCTTTGGCACGTTTTGGTCCATTTCCTCTATACACTGGGAGGTTCTGGAGGGCGGGTGTCAGTCATTATGTCGCCAACATAACACTCTACAAGGGGAGGTTTTTGGTGATTGCTTTGTGCAGCAGCTGCTGAGAATGTCTCCGCCTCGGAGCATCTCCCCTAGCACATTCCACAGGATCCGAAAACCTGCCCCAAGTCTCTCCCCTGTTCACCTCACTCCCACCTCCAGGCTGACCTCAGAAGAACCCACTCATATCCATTTATGTTTATGTGTCTCACATTTGTTGATCCCACTTCCATTCTGCATTATCTCATCTGTGGTTACAAGCAATTTTGAGATGTGGGCTTGGGAAAAAATATTTCTACATTGTTGTGTATAATATTTCTCTAGGGTTTAAAATATTTATTGTGTCATCAAATCACAAATACTTGTCTTGAAAATGCTTTCATTTGCCAAGCATGGTGGTGCACATCTGTGCTCCCAGTATTTGGAAGGGTGAAATAGGAGGATCAGAGGTTCAAGGTCAGCCTCAGAAATAGGGTAAGTTGGTCAGCAAACTTGCAAGATTCTTTTTAAAAAAAATTAAAGAGACAGCTCAGATGTAGAATGCCCATGGGTTCAGTCCTCAATACCACACACACACACACACACACACACACACACACACACACACACACGAGGCAGTATTCACTGAGAACTTAACTCACTCTCCTTCAGTAAGTCTGAGATTTTTGTTGTACATGTATGTTGCACATGTATGTTCCTATCACACTAAATCTCAGTCTGATGTATGGTTACAGTGCACCAATAAAAGTATATTTAAGAATAGTGCTAGAGCTAAATAATGTCAATTAATAGGGCTTTTCTTGAAATCTGCAATCTACTCAGTACATGTGGGCATGAGTGCATAAATCCTCAGCACACAAAGGATCCATAAATAAGGAAATCCTTGTGTTTATGTATTTTTAAGATATTCTTTCTGCACTTCTGTTAGAGTACTGATCAAAATCTGCTTTGTATTAGAAGGGGCTTTGGCCCCTTCCATTAAATTGGAGATTCCCAAGGAATGGGGCCAAAGCTCATTTCTACTTGGAGTCTTCCACTAGGACTGGCACACATCATGCTTTGCATATGGAAGGATCACAGTCTATTTTAGTTTAGCTTGAAAGAGGGTATTCACCATGGTATGAAATGTGAAGGGGATACACATTCAAACAGCACAGATTTGGGCAAGAAAGCAACATTGGATATAGGATTCCTGAAGCTGGTCCTTCCAAATGGGAGGTTGTAAACAGCTATCAGAAGTAACATCACTTCTTCCCACTTGGAGACTTGTCCAATCTTAACCAGCACAGACAATGTACAGCAGAGAAGACCTGGGGTCCTAAGGAGCCAGAACTTGTTTTCCTTAATGCACAGGCAAATCTTCCCAATGATTCCCTAACGGAGGTGGGCAGACCTTTCTTCTCGGCGAAGGCCAGGCACTGCTTTCTGACTCAGCTCTGCCCTTTGAGTGATTTCGCTGCCTTTACGTGGCATCCCCTGCCGGCATTCTGCAGGTGCTTGCAACATCTGCAAATTAGTTAGAGCTCTGGGTGAGGCAGTTTCATTTTCTATCAAGCACCTCACAAAACAAGGTCCCTGCACAGACAGGCTCAGAGGGCATCAAAGCTAAGCACAGACTTCTGACTGAAGTGCTTCAACGTGGGATCCTAGGATCCTTTCCTCCATGCCCTTCTCCATAGCACTTCTTCTCTATATTATTGGAGGCCAAAATCAGATTTGCTGAAACTTTTAAAAGATCCTGCTCTGGTTACGTGGAACTTTCCTCTTAATGAAGAATGAACTTTAAGTTTAATCACCAAAAAAAAAACCTTTTTATTGAGGTAGTCTCTGGCAAATAGAGAAGAGGAAAAAAGACTTATAAATTGAACCTATAGTAATATCTTTTTTTCTGATTTTAGAAAGACATTCATCTCAAAACATTTTACCAAATATAAAGAACGAAACTCTAGTCACTTTCAGACTAAAGGCAGAAGCTGGTCACTGCAGAATAACCTTTTCTATCCTAATTTCTTTATAAAGCTTATATATAAAGTTGTATTTAAAGGCTTTTGTTTTCATTGTTTGAAAAAAAAACTCTTCAAGATTCAAATATCTCCTCCTTCTTAAATTCTGCCCCTTTTTTGCTTCTACCCACTTACTCATTCCATCTCATTCAGTTGCATATGAGTGTCGGCTTCCTAGGCTTGTATACAAAATCCTCTCAAAGTATGTCTCCTTATGTCCCACAGATCTATGCGGGGATGCTATCATTGTAAAGTGCTTGGTAAATTACTGTCTAGTTAGCATCCTGCTAAATGATATTTCACTAAAGTTTACTATGGAGATTTAAAAAACACATCAGATCAGACCAAGTACTTGAGGGAATTAAGTTGTGGGTGTCTCTTAACATATGCTTAGCTGGAAGAGAAAAACAAAACTAGATATCTAAAGGCTCTTAGAAACTACCTGGAGACAAAAAACTGAAAGATGAAACTTGGCTTCTCTAGCACGTCTGACAGGGTGGCCCTCCACTAAGTGAAGCCAGCAGTGAGAGCCTGTGCTCCTGAGGGTGGAGGCTGAGCGGCAGGGTGGCACCCGCGGTCCCTTCTTCCGCCAGTCTCTCGCCCATTCAGGCATCTTATGCTTGATTTCTGTTGCAAACTGCAATGTTTAACTAACTGTTCTAGGTCCTTTGTTTCACTGTGAAATGAAAGGTGATTTTTTATTATAAAAGAATGTTAATTGGATGTGAGAGTGATCTGGCTGCGACATCTGTCACCCTGTCGATCACCAGGGTTGATTTGGCTGATCTGGCTGGCTAGGCGGGTGTCCTCTTTCTCCATCAAGGCTCCATGTGTGTCCCTCCTGAACCTGCACGCTCTGCTGAAGAGGATGACCCTGCATGAATAGAGGAGGACCTGTCTTCCTTCAAGGTTGTACTAGTAGCTGCTCTCTCCTGCTAGAACCTCCAAACAAGCTCTCAAGGTCCATTTGTAGGTGAATGTAGGGTAGCCTAGCTTTTAAGACTCCAGACACATTCAAATGAGGCACTGCACCTGGAAGTCTGCCTTTCCTAAAGGAAAAATAAAAGAATGTTAAATCTGTGCAGGTTGGCACACTCCAGTAATCCCAGTACTTGGGAGGCTGAAACTGGAGGACTGTGGTTTTGAAAGTCAGCCTCTGCAATTTAGCCAGACCCTCAGCACGTTAGCAAGACCCTGTTTCAAAATAAAAAGTAAAAAGAGTTGGGAGTATAGCTCAGAAGTAGAATGTCCTTGATTCAATTCCCAGTACCAAAAATAGATAAACAAACAAAAAATAGATAAAGAATGTCAAGCTCTGTCTAATTTGTGATAGAAAGAGGGTTCTGGAAATTTTACATGGCTATACCGAAAGATAGGTATTTCCTCTGTCTAGCTGCCAAGTTCAGAGTTAGGTGTTGGGAATGGATGTAATCTTTACAAAGTCATTAGAAGTGGACAGATCGTACTTTAAAAGTCTCTAACAAAATTACTCTGGACTTGATCTTCATTTATATAGCCTCTCTTCAAGATGCCTGCCAGCTTTTCATCAGTGGTGTTAAAATAATACAACTTTCACAAGTATATTATTCAGATACAGATTTATTTATTATCTAAAGAGAGTCAATGCTTTTTAGAAATGTGTAGCAAGTATAGAATTATCTGACTAATGCTATATAAAATAGTGCTAGGGTTATCATAAGAGTATCAGTGGTATTTAATAAGTGTTAGAAACATCTATTGGGGGCAAGTTTATAAGTGATTTTTTTTTTTTTTGCTTGTTCTAGGGAAGATTTTAAAGAGCTTTCTGGTGCTAAGAGAGATGAGCCTTACAAATATGTCTCTGAGACAGTTGTTATTATTATCCCCATTTAACAAATGAAGTAATAACAGCTCAGAGAGATACCCGATCTGCTTAAAGAGCTTATGAGTCACCAACTTGGGTGGCAAATCAACATGTGTTTATTTCCCAAGTCCACAAAATTAATATCCACTTATACTATTAGCCAGTGTTATGCTTATGCATTATATTAGCATAACTATTAAACAATGTTATAATTGTGCTAATAAAGTTGGCATAACTAGAATCTAGGCCATTAAATAGAGCAGTTAAAGACATGATTTTTTTTGAAAAGTCAGTATACAATATTTCAATAAAAATTATTCTAACTTGAGAATAAATTGTGTTCAAGTCATTTGCAACTGAAGTATTGAGAATCATACAAAACTTCCACCCGTTCCAAGATTGGAGTGTATTACTACTAATAATAACCAAAAAAAAAGCAATGGCTGACCATTTGTAAGGAATTGATATCATTCTGAACAGCCATGTCACTATTAATCCCATTGTTTAGATGCAACTGAGGGACAGAGTTTAAATTGTTCGTCTATGATTCTAAATCTAGTCATTGAACTAGCTTATCTAAGATCCCAAATCTAGTAATTGTCCTCAGCCAAAGCCACCTGACTTCAGAGCCTGAGCTCTTAATGAGATCTGCCTTTTAGTAGAAGCAAACACACACACACTCTCTCTCATACACACACACACACACACACACACACACACACACACACACCATATTGAAAAATGAAGAAGTTATAAGACTACTTGTACAGACTAATAAAAATATTGTGTCACGGAAGGCAGGCTGCTTGTTTTAGAATAAAAATTTTTAAAAATGATATTCAAGTATAAAACATAATCCTTAAACCAAATATGCATATCTCTAAAGACCATTTGAGAATAATTTTAGAAATTTGGTACGGACAGTATATTAGATAACATTCTTACCACAATATAAAATTTTGTGACTGTCATACTGCTGTGGTTGTATAGGAGAATGTCTGTGTTTTCAGAGGCCATGTGCTAATGTATTCAGGGTTGCAGTCTTGTAGTGTCTGTAACTTTCTATGAAATAATTCAGAATAAATACACCCACAGAGTGAGAGATAAGGCGACTATGGCAAATGTTAAATAGTGGTGTGTGGCTGGGCGTGGTGGCGCACGCTTGTAAAACCCGCGCTTGGGAGGCAGAGACAGGAGGATCGCGCAGGTTCGAAGCCAGCCGCGCACGATGGCTTAGGAGACCCTGTTTCCAAATAAAAATATAAAATAGGTCTGGAAGTGTAGCCCAGAAGTAGAAGGGTTTCCAGAAACCCCAGTACCACCAAAAAAAAAATAGGGGTGTATGGGTGTGGAAGAGTTTTTTTCCCTCCCTAAATCTAGAAAGCTGTTGCTTCTTATCTACTTACTTCTCAGCCCTTCCCTGGCCCTTATTTCTTTCACATGTCAATGTGGACATAATTTATTGCAAAATACCTCATTTAAAATCTTAAACAGGTGAATTCCTTCCTTTAGGTTCTCATTCTCAGCTCCTTTTCTTAACCCCCTCCCCATTCCCATTCATTTTCTAACAGCCTATGTCTCCTAAAATCTTCACCACCAACACCACCACCCCGCACTGTGGCTCATTCTGGGTGAGTCACCATTCTGACACAGCAAAAGCATGCCTAACTGTGATTTGCTTTGCTTGTTAAGTAGATGTTAAGAGAAATTAGTGATTAACAAAAAAAAAAAAAAAAAACCACTTCCCTTTGATGTCATCATTTCCGGATTTTAGTCTTCTGCCTTTTATTTTCTGTGTGTCTGTGTGTCTGTCTGTCTGGGAATTGAACCCTGGGGCATTCTACTCCTATTCCATACCCCAGCCCTTTAAAAAAAAATCTTGAAACACAGTCTTGCTAAATTACTACATGTCGGCCTCAAGTGTGTGCTCTTCCTCTTTCAGTCTCCCAAGTACTGGAATGACAATGGTGTGTCCACTGCACCCAGCTCTATTTCTTTTTTATTATTATTATTATTATTAACAGAAAAAAGATAGCTTTTGAATTTGATATACCACAGCTTTGCTTTGGAACTTCCTTCTGCCTCTAAGCATTTTTCTAAAATCCCAGATGAGGAAAAGCTTTAAAAAAAAAAATAAAGGATATTTAGGGTCACTATCTTAGGTACCTTTGTAGAATATTCTGTACTGATAAGTCAGAAAAATAATGTTAAATACAAATTACATCCATGCGTGATGAAAAGTAAAAATATGGTATTTTGTGAAAACTAGTATTGATTTTTTCAGCAGGCAGACACTTCAATTTTCTAGGCAATTAACAGTGATCAAATAACATACATCTCACTGGCCATAATGGCACATAGCTATAATCCCAGTTCTTGGGAGGCTGAGACAGGACGATTGCAGGTTGAAGGCCATCCTCAGCAACTTATCAAGACTGTGTTTCAAATAAAAAAATAAAAAGAGAAGGTGGTGTAGCTTGGAGGTAGAAGGCCCCTGGATTCAACCTCACCAAAAAAAAAAGACATACATTTTCTATTATCTCTAAATTTTATTTTTGTCTTCTGCTGATGACCATGGCAGATTCTGATTCTTACTTTTGACCAGTTATTTTCTTATTTTTCCCTGTGGTTTTATAAAAGACATAAAGCAAAATGCTGGAGTAAGCCAGACTTTCAATGTATGTGAAAAGGGTGCTGGGGACAGGAAAGACGAGGGCTGGAAATCACAACCGTATACAGTAGACAGAAGGAAAATTAAGGGGATGGATGGGAAAGCAAGACCAAGTATAAAACCACTCTCCTTTCTGACAGTTAAAATTTCTCCATGTATTGCCAGGCATGGTGGCACACCCTTACAATCCCAGCGCTTGGGAGGCTGAGACAGGAGGATAGCACAGGTTCGAAGCCAGCCTCAGCTACTGAGGGCGGCTCTCAGCAACTTAGTGAGACCCTGTTTTCAAATAAAGTATAAAATAGGTCTGGGAGTATAGTCTGAAGGTAGAAAAGGCCCTGGGTTCTACCCCCAGTACCACAAAAAAAAATATTAAAAAAAATTTTCTCCATGTGTTTTCCATAGAAACATGAAGCCTAATCCGTTAAACTTTTCTGTTGTTTTTTTTTTTTTTTCATTTTAATGATGACCTGGGCACAGAAAAATATTTTTCTTGTCTAAGAAAAACAACACTGCAAGTGAAATAGTAAATAGGGGCTGGTATGTGGCTTGAGGGAATAGAAGGGGGAAAAAAAAAAAAAAACAGGAGAATGAGGTGAACTGGAGTGGACAGGTACCACCTACAAGGGAAATCACAGAGTCACAGCTCAGCATCAGCAGATTGTTGACAGGTAGAAATGTGAGCCCTACTGGGGACCGCTGTGGTCTGAATGTTAGTGTCTTCCCGAATTCAAATGTTTAGATGCAACAGCCTATGTGAGAATTAGGATGAGGAGTAAGAGGTAGAGTCTTTGGAGAGTGATGAAGTCATAAGGACTCCGCCCTCAGGGACAGGACTGCTGTCCTTATAAAAGGCTCAAAGAAGCTCCCTGTCATTCTTCCCTGTGAGGACATACAACGATGTTCCATAAAGGAGGAATGAGCCCCACCTGATGCTAAATCTGCTGGCAATTTGATCTTGGACTCCCCAGTTTCCAGAAGGCTGAAAATTAACTTCTATTGCTTATAATGTTTCCAATCGAAGGTATTTTGTTATAGCAGCATGAACAGATTAAGACAGGACTAGATCGTGTTTTTCAAGAAAAGCCACAGAATTCAATTTTCTGGCAAAATCTTCCAATTTGATGCTTTTGTCTCAAAATTATTTAGGCCAAAGAACAAAGTCTGTGATTTAACTGCATGCTAATGTTGCCATATGGCCTCTGCTCTATATGTATATAAAGTTCTGCTGTGCCAGACACTGACACGTGAGCTTTGTGGTGGTCTTAAATTGCAATAGACAAGTTAGAAGTTTAAATCTAATAAAAATAGTATTTCCTTGGATATTTGTAGCATTGACAAGAGTGGGCTGGATGCGTTGTATTCTCCTCTTAAGAAAGGTGTTTATGAGAAGAGTAAACACCAGGATAATTTTGAGACTAGCCAGACCTCTCAGTAGCAATGTAAAAGCCCTTGATGATCAGGGCCCTGTGGCCTTCTGAATTCAGAAAGAAAGTAAGCCAACTGACTCAAGCAATGAAATAGTTTCCACTTGGCCTCCTAGCATTAAACAGCTTTAAACAGTTTTGATGTTGCGTGATAGAAGGCAGGTTGTACAACTACAGAAAACAAATCAGGTTATCTGGAGATGAGATGGGTCCTCTGGGTCTCATGGCCAGTGCTGAGGTGTGTCTTATCATAAAAACAATGAGCCCTGTCATTTATCTTTCAGTCAGAATGTGGCACGATGTGTTTCCTTGGCAGCCTCGTCCACCCAGATCAAGAAGGCCTGGCACACAGGATTTCTGTGAATTTCCTCATCTGCTCCTGATGTATTAGTCAAGAGGAGACAATAGATAAGTTATGGAGGCCAAGGGGGAAGGCCTATGCAACCAAGTGGTCTGTTTCCCTGGTTGGAAATGCTCGGGTAGAATTAGTCTGGCCTCACCTCAGTCCCCCCATGTGGAGCAAGAGTTAGCTTCATGAGTTCCGCCAATGGAGGAAGCCCACAGGTGTGGGAGAGGGCCTAGGCAGGCCCAGGAGAAGCCTCCGGCCATGGCTGCTTTGGCAGGAACTGGTGAAGTGCTCAGCCTGCCAAGTCTCCCTGCTGCAGCTCAGCTCCCCTCAGCCCTACTAGTAGCTTCTCCTACGCTACCATATGCTAGACAACTCTACATTCCCGTGATTCAAAAGAAGAACTATCAATAAACTGAGAATCTCCTCGCCTTTGTTTCTCCTTTTTCAGTTTCTAAGTGGCCAGCAGTGCTGCTGATTTGTTCCAAGTATGAGTGGCAAGGTTTTAGTGCTCCTGTAAGTGCTCCTCCTCCCCTCCCTGTCATCCATTGCATGTCATCCCACCCCAAGAACACACCTCAGTCCCAGGAAAGCCCCGGGACTGATGGCTAGAGTGGAAATAGGCAGGACAGAAATTCACATAGGTGGCAAAGTGGATCTGCGGCCCAGCTTGAAGGAAGCCAGGGTAGGGCAGCAGCCCGCAGTTACCTAAGAAAGAGAAGTGCATCTGCTCCTCCTCTTTTCCTCCCCTGTCCTTTCCCCTCCCCCATCTTCTCTTATATTTTCTCTTCCCTTCCCTTCTCTCTTCCCACTCCCCCGTCCTCCTCTTCTTTTTGTCTCTCTCTCTTCCCTTCCCTTTTCGACTCCTTCCTCTCTCTCTTCCTTTCCACTCCCTCTCTTCTTCATACTCTCTCTACTCCCAAATCATGAACTTTGGAGATTAATACATTTGGAATATCTGCTAAAAGACAGTGTTGGGGGAGAGTATTTTAACTTCAGATGGCCCATCCTGACCCCTCTGGTCTCTCTGAACTGGGCTTCTGGGTGTCTCTGGGTGTTTTGCCTTCTCACAGCCATGCCCCATTGAGACGCTGCTGAGTGAGCTCCACTGCTTCTGGTCCTACCTGTAGAGATCACCTCCCCTATACACACACACACACACAGACACACACACATACTCACACACTCACACACACACTCACACACACACACACACAAACACACACACTACTCCTTGCAACATAAGATTAAAGACAACAGAGAAGAGCCGTAAGTAAACACCAGAGTGGCTGCAAAGGCTTTTCTTATTCTTACAGCAGCCCTTGCTTTGGCTCCAGCAAAGGACTAAAAGTCCCAAGAAGAGCCTGTGTAAACCCTTCTAGACAGCTAGCATCCAAAGCATTGCTGTCTAAGAAGCATGGCCCTGGAGCTCTGATACTGGGAAAATTCCCTACATGATTTTTTCTTGTAGGAAGTCCAAGAGAAGGAGGGAATAAATAAAAGCAAGAAGGGAGGCAGCCTCTGAGCAAAGTTGTTACATGCAATCTAGGGAGATAAATAAAAAAGAATTAAATGACATATGACATTGAATAAAAATAATGGTTAAGAATATCTCTCTCTCTCTCTCTCTCTCTCTCTCTCTCTCTCTCTCTCTCTCTCTCTCTCTCTCTCTCTTGGCACTGATCCCAGAAGTGTTCTACAACTCTGGCCTTATTTATTTATTTTTTGGCATTGATCCCAGGAGTGAGCTACAACTCTGGCCTTATTTATTTATTTTTTTATTTTGAAACAAGATCTTGCCACATTGCTAAGAATCGTGCTAGGTTGTGGAAGGCTGACCTCAAACCTATGTTCCTCCTGTCTCTGCCTTTCTACTGGGATTATAGGAGTGCACCAGCACTCCCAACTAAGAAAATCTCTTTTAACAGGATCCTTCAGTAGTGTTAGTTTTTCTCCTCTTCCTCCTCCTCCTCCTCCTCCTCCTCCTCCTCCTCCTTTTTGTTTCCTTTTAGGACTGTGTTGAGGTAATATAGCCAGACAAGCCTTAGGAATACTGTCTTTCATGCTGATGCAAACGGCAAGGCAAGTTCAGCCTGATGTGGGGAAGGTGGGTAAGTCAACATTTAGATGCTTTTACTGAAGCCATTTGGTAGCCAGGCCAGTCTCTGTGTGTCCATCCACCTGCCAGCAGGACTCCACATCTTTATGAGTTTGCAACTTGGCTTTTCAGATGAGTACAGAGGATCTGGTTTCCTTTAATTCAGAGGGAGATCTGGCTGGAGACCTCTGTCTCATAAACTAAATGTCTAATGTCTGACAGCTTCCAGTCTCACAGAGGAGCTGTGATGTCATGGACCTGCCTTGCCTGGGCCCTGTTTTACGACCTGGGGACAGCCTGGGCCTTGATTTCCTAGACTCTAAAATGGATAAATTGATCAGTGATTGTCAAGTGTCACACCCTAGAGTGAAAAAAATATTTTACTTCAGACCCAGTATAAATATAAGTTATAAAGCCAGGCATGATGACACACTCCTGTGATCCTAGTACTTGGGAGGCTCAGACTAGAGGATCCCAGGTTCATCTTAGTTGAGCAACCTAGCAAGATCCTGTTTCAAACCAAAAAATAATTTAAAAAGGGCTAGGGGTATTGCTCATAGCTAGAATGCCCCTGGGTTCAATCTCCAGTACAATATATTTGTATATATGTATGTATGTATGTATGTATGTATGTATGTATATGTATACATGCATATATATTACATATTTTAATTTAATTTAATAATTACATATGTATTTTAAACTGAAGTGATATATTTTATACAACAATATGTACCCTTACTACCTCTAATAGACCCTCATTTTTTTATTCTTCTTTCTTTAATGGAGTCAGGGACCATTAAATTAATCTCATGAAGTCAGAGGTACTGATGCACACCTGTAATCCCAGCAACTGGAAAGTCTGCGGCAAAATGATCCAAACTTCAAGGTCATCCCAGCAACATAGTGAGACTCTGTTTCAAAATAAAAAATAAAAAGAACTGTGAATGTAGCTCAGTGGTAAAGTGGTCCTGGGTTCAATCCCCAATACTGAAAAAAAAATTATCTTCACAGCCTGTTAAATGGGTCACAGATCACAGATTAAAGTATCTTATCTAGATCAGTAATTCAGTCAAGAAGTATTTATTAAACATCATCGTGTATCCAGTTGCCAGGGGCTATTCTAAGTTCAGCAGTAAATTAAAAAGACAAACTGCCCTCCAATACATGATATAAATAAGAAGCTATGTAGTATGTCAGGTGCTCAGGAGATGTCACTGATGCTCCACTCTTAGCCCTGGACCTCTACATGCAGGCCATGCAGGCATCTTCCCTCCTCCCTCCTCCTGATGCTGTGCTGCCTGGTAATCCATCTACATCTCATCTCTACTTTGAGAATTTTCCCAAAGTCGCAGCAGCCTTGAGGAGAAGTGCCAGGAAATTCACACTGCACTCCTGAGCAGCCAGTAACCAAAAATGAATGGAAGTTGAAATATACCTACCCCAGAACTTTCTCCACTTAGATAACTCCAAGGTGTCTCCCCAATAGGACCTAACTCTGAATTCTTGACATGCAGTCTACATCTGGGTGATAGGAACTGTGAAAGAAGGTGAGAAGTGCTGCGCTATTAAATAAACAGGACAAAAGGACAGAGAGGTCTATGGAAGTTTGTTGCAAATGAGGAAGCTGGGAAAGGCCTCACAGATAGGAAATAAGCAATATTTGCGGGGACACCTGAAAGAGTTAGGGGAGAAAGACTTGCGGATGGTAGGGAGAGAAGATGTCCCAAGCACAGGAAACAACTAGTGCAAAGGCCCACAAGCAAGAGAGAATTAATCAGTTTGTGTTTCCCAATATTCCTATGCTGAAGCCCTAGTCACAGTGTGATGGTATTTGGATGTTAGCCCTGTGGGGAAAAATTAGGCTCAGATGATGTGAGCAGAGTAGAGCCCCCATAATGGGTAAGGTGTCTCTGTATGTAGGTTATGGGGACTGGAGTAAGAAGGCAGCCGCCTTTGGACCTGACAGCAGGCCCTCATCTAGAACCTGACCATGCAGAAACTCTGATCTCAGACCCCAGCCTCCAGCTTAACAAGAAATAAATGTGCTAGTTAAGCCATCTAGGCTGTGGTTTCTGTAATAACAATCAAAACTGGCTAAGAAAACCCACTGAGAACAAGCAAGGAAAACCAGTAGTGAGAGTGGAGATTAAAGCCATTATGGTGATATTTAAGTGAGCATTTCTGACTCAACATTTTACTTCATGACAAGATGTTAATGATGTAAAGTTGCAGTGCCTAGAAACCTGATTCAAAAGTACACCTCCACATTTAAAGCCAAAAAATGTGGTAATGGCAAGCCAAGAAGTTGTCGGAGGTGCGGTATACACTGCACGTGAACTCTACCAACACACACCTACCAACACACACACCTACAGTCTTGTTCAGTGAAGCCTCTTGCATTGACTTGCAAGGTTTTCCATTATTAATGGGCTCTGATTGCCAAAGCATCAGGATGCCCTGGAAGCTTTAATGTACCTAATCAACTGAAGTTAACCTTGTAACTGTTCTGGCCCAAGGCCACATCCTTTGGACATCAGTTTCCTCCTGTAGAAAGCTGGTTCTGCCAGCTCTGACCACCATAGACACCATTATGCCATTACCATTAATGGAAAACATGTAGTCCCTTCCCTTGGTGGAATTAGGAAAAGAGAAAGAGTGCTAAGAGGGTTTAAACGTAACTTTTACATTGTCATCGAAAAAAGAAAAATTTCGTAAAATTCCTAGAGTCACACTTTAGAAAAGGGAAACCCTTCTTTGCTACTCCAAACAGGGCCTATTTCTGCTTGAATTCTCACTGAGGAGGCTTGCTGCTTTGTAACATGGGAATCTCAATTCTCAAGCTCCATTGACTGTCTTAAGAGTTTTCATTATATTTTTCCTTCTATCTTTTAAAGGTATTTTTTAGCTTGCTGTATGCAGATATTTTCTTCTTTGTTTAGATTTATTCCCAAATATTTATACTACAATAAATAGAATTGTTTTCTTTCATTGCTATCACATTAAAACATTATTTATTTTTTCTGTTATTTTGAATGAAATTCTAAAGAACCTTCCAAGCAATTCAGATGAAACATATTTTTCATATGACAATCATTTATATGGCTGAGGAAAACCAACCTATTTTCTCTTCTTTTTCCTAGGTCAAAACATGGTCAGGCTCATAGAGTGTTCCCTATGTGAGATTTCCAGCACTTGGACATGACACAGAGGACTAACTTGTCAACAACACTAACCATGTAACAATGTTGTTCTGAGTGCACTTACATCAGCGACCTCATTTAATACTTGAAGCAATTCTCCAATTTGTGTTATGTTTTTACAGCCATGTTTGTGTGAGCACAACACAAAACACAGAGGTTAATAATTTCCCCAAGACACATAACCAGCATGTACTGACACCAGTCCCCCAGACTGGCTAGTCTGACCTCAGAGTGATTACAACATCGAATCAAACTACTTCCCCCCACTCCCGTGATGAGTTAGTGGACTCCAGACAAGACTCAGACCTTCTGGTTCCCAGTCCAGCGCTCCTTCTCCATTTCACATTATCCTAGGTAGACAACGTAGCAGTGGGAGAAAGCGAGGGGAGTTTAGAGACAGACAAAATAGGGCAGAATTCCCAGATCCAGGTCTCCAGGAGGATTGTTGAGACTGTTTCTGCTACCTAGTCTTCCCCGTGTATAAATTTAGTCAGGAAAATGAACATTTGCAAAGATATAAAGGCGGCCTTGCTGCTGAAAAGAGTCTGAAACTCTCCTGAATTTCTGCATTGTAGGCCCCAGTCAAGACTACGCTCAGCAGTCTTCTTGAACCAGAAAGGAAGCGATGGCCTCTGGGCATAGGTCCTCCACACCTGAGGCTGTGAGATGAGGAGAAGTCAGTGGTAAAAGCTTTCTTTGTGTAGTGCTTTTCTTTTCCCTCACGGAGTTTGAGGGGTGGAGTTAAAATGGAAGGGTGGCCTCTGCGCACAAAACCATCCTGAGAGATTTCATCAAGAAACTGAACTTTCAGGAAGCACTCAAGAGGAAAATAAAAAAGCAGAAAGGAATCAAGGGTAGGAGTCGGGCATGGTGGTGCACGCCTGTAAGCCCAGTATTTGGGAGGCTGAGACAGGAGAATGGCATGTTCAAAGCCAGCCTCAGCAATGTAGTAAGGCTCTCAGAAACCTAGTGAGACTCCGTTTCCAAAGATAGAAATAAAATTTGGGGCTGGGGTGTGGCTTGGAGGTAGAATGCCTCTAGGTTCAATCTCCAGTGCCAAAAAAAATGAAGAAAGAAATCAAGGGTAGAAACAGAGATGACAATCTTCAATAGTATTATTCCATAGCAACAGCCAAGATGAAGGTCAAGCCAAGTGTGGTGTTACATGCCTATGACCTCCATATTTTGGAGGCTGAAACAGGAGAAGTATAGGTTAGAAGCCAGGCTGGGCAACTTAGTGAGACTCTGTTTCAAAATAAAAAATAAAAAGGGCTGGGGTTATATCTCAGAACTAGAATGTCCTGGTTTCAATCCCCATACCAAAAAGAAAAAAATATATATCAGCTTATGTCACTCTACACAATTCTCTAATAGCTTCTCTTACTTTTTTTTTTTTTTTTTTGGAAAGACTCTGTTCCAAAAAGGTTTTGCATTGTTGTTATAGATTGAATCTAGAATATCCCCCAAAGGCCCATGTGTTGAAGCTTGGTTCCCCAGCCTAGATGCTATGGGAAGGTGAAATCTTTTGTAGGTAAGAATTAATGAAAAGAAGTTAGGTCACTGGGACATTCCAGCTGAAGGGAATATTAGTACCCCCAGTTCTTCATCTCTCTCTTTTTGCTTCTCAGTAAATGGGCCTGCCCAGGACGTAAATGGGCCTCCTCTACCACGTGTTCCTACCATGATATACAGTGTTTCCACAGGCCCAAAAAAGCAGGGTCAAGTTATGGCTTGAAATTATATGCCAAAATAAATTTCTATTCCTCTGAGCTGATTGTCTCAGGTATTTTGTCACAGTAATGGAAAGCTGACTAACACAACAGTTCTGACTCAGAATTTTTTTTCAAGTTAGCTCATTACAGAGTCAGACTTATAAAACAGTCAGACTTATAAAATCAAGAGCAGAATGGTGGTTGTCAGAGGATGGAAGGAGGAAGTGGAACATAAAGCAACTTGGAAATGTACCTGACCATCACATGATTGCTCAGTTTTTTAATCTGGAAAGTGAAATTTGTGGCATCAGCTTGTCTTTACAACTCCTAAGACAGAAGCAGGTAAGTATGAGTCTGTTTGGGGACTTCAGAAAGAACAATCGCTCTTCAGTCTCCTGGAGTTTAGGAATCCTAGCTAACGTAGCACCTCTTGAACATTCCTATTTGTGTGAATTACTTAGAAGTCTTGTCAAAAATCACATTCTGAGCCAGTAATTCTAGAAGAGATTGGGGATTCTCATTTTCTTTTTGTGGGGGAAGAGGTACTGAGGATTGAACTCAGGGGTATTTTGCCTCTGAGCTACTCTGAACTCTTTTTATTTTTTATTATTAATTTTTAAGTTTTGAAATAGAGTCTCACTAAGTTGAACAAAGCATGGCTAAGTTGCTGAGGCTGGCCTCGAATCTACAATCCTCCTGTCTCAGACTCCCCAGTACTGGGATCACAGATGTGCGCCACACACCTGGCTTGTGGGTTGTCATTTGTAATTCTCAGGTGATACTGCTGTTCCTAAAACAAACTTTGAATAGCCAGGTACCCAACCACCAGGCTCTGAGCACTTGTGTCTGTCAAGTTCTTGGCTATCTGCATCAGGGTCTTCTGGGGAGACACTGAATGCAATTCCCCAGGTTTTTCTTCCTAGACATAAAGTGAACAAGCCTAGAGCAGGGACCTGGATGCTTCAGGAGATATCTTCAGAAAAACAGGAGTTCAGCAAATAGCCCCAGGGGTTGCCAAGTTCACCCACTTGTTAATTTTCCCTTTATATTCCACAGGCCTTCGTTAGTGTAGTTTATTTTATAAAAGCAAGACCTTTAGAGTATGAAACGTAACAACACATTGTAATAAAAGAGAAAGTAGGTATGAAAATGCTGGGTACCACACAGAAATTCCATCTCTTATGACAAAGCAGTGGAAGAAGCTGTTGCATAGAAACAAGTTGCCTATTTTACAACAAGACATGCTTTTCCACCCAGACATAGTACACACACCTGTAATCCTCACTACCCAAGGGAGAGAGGTTAAGGCAGGAGGGTCACAAGTTCAAAGCTAACCTGTGCAACTTAGCAAGACCCTGTCACACACAAAAAATAAAATAAAATAAAATAAGCCTGGTGTGGTGGTGTATGCTTGTAATCCCAGCATTTGAGAGGCTGAGACAGGAGTATTGTGGTTAGTGGCCAGCCTCAGCTACTTAGTGAGGCCCTTTACAACTCAGTGAGATCCTGTAAAAAAAAATAATAAAATATAGGGCTAGGGTGTAGCTTGGAGATAGAATGCCCCTGTGTTCCATCCCCAGTACCACTAAATAATAATTAATTAATTAATTAATGGACTTGTAGCTAGCTCAGTGGCAGAACATTTCCCTGGCAGGCACAGGGCCCTGGGTTCAATTTGCAATACTACAAAAATAAATTAAAAAATAAAATTAAGAATTTAAATTTTATCTTATTCTTTTAAACATTCTACTTTCCTTAATTTGTAATACAGTAGTCCACATGCAGTGTATAAATAAAAAGAGGATGACTTATGTAGAAAGTCATGCTCAAGACTAATTTTCCCCTTGCAAAAAGGACAACAAAATCTTAGAGATCACTTCTTGAGAATGTAACTTGTCAAGTTGAATGTGTTTATGAACCACTTGTGAATCCTGTTAAACTACAAAGTCTGATTGGGAAGGTAGTGTGGGTCTAATCATGCATTTCTAATAAACTCCCCTTTGATAACAATGTAGGTGATCTGAGATTCACACTTTGAGTACAAAGACTCACAGCACAACCTACTAAAGACAGCCATGTAGCAGTTTATTCCGCATGCTCAGTTCTTCCTCTTTGGGCTTAGGAGATGAGAGTACTATAGCCAGCAAGCCACTTCTCCTAGCACCTTACTACTGCATACCTCCTGGAGAAAATTATTCTCATTCCCATGCTCATAAAGCATGGTCGTACTTAGCCTCGTTGCTCATCCACCGGTATGGACTTCCTGGGGAGGAAGGAAACATTGTCTAACAATAGTAGTGCCGTATATTTACCTATGGTTTATAATTTACCAAATGCACTCATGCTCGTTAACTCATATCAGCCCCGTGGTGATCCCTGGAGGAAGAACAAAGCAGATGTATAAAAAACCGACTTAGAAGTGTAGATGGAGGAAGACAGTAGAGCGCTTTCAGAGTTGGCACGAACAGGCTCAGCATCAAGAAGAAAGCGCCATCTCATCTGAAGATCAAGAATGGGCAAGGCTTTACATAGATAAGAAGTAGAGAAATGGTATTCCAAGAAGAGAGTATGGGTTCAAACACACTGTAAATATTTATGAAGTCACTATTCAGAACAAAATCTCTGGGAACAAAGATGTCTCATTTTATTCTGTGGGAATTAGGCACCATTAATTTTTTTAATCAGTAGCTGATGTAATCAGATTCACCAGGAAGCATCTGAGTTTTATAGGCTTGTCTGGTGCAAGTCAGTTTATTTGGAATAATGTTTAAGGGGAAGGATGAAGGTATGAACTCAGGAAATAGTAGAGGAAAAAGGAAAATATATATTTACAGGTCTTTGCTCCTCATAGTTTGTAGAAGATGACAGAGGGAACACTGATGGTTGAGGCCTTTAAAGAAAGACAAGCTTTAGCCAGGTGTGTGGGTACATGCCTATCATAACAGTACTGGAGAGACTGAGACAGGAGCATCTCAGATTTGGGGCCACCCTCGGCAACTTAGTGAAACTCTGTTTCCAAATAAAAAAACAAAAATGTCTGGGGGCATAGCTTAGAGGTAGAACACTACTCTGGGTTCAAACCTCAGCACACACACAAACACACACAAGAAGATTAGCTTTTATATCTCAAGCCCTATAAAAATGTGCATGCCCTTTGACCTCTGATCATGCCTCACCTGCTATGTTAGATGAGGCAAATACATTACCCAAAGAAAGTTTCCACACTTATAACATCTGCATTCATTATAGCAGTATTTATAAGAATAAAGAACAACCTAAACATTCATAATATGGAATGATTAGGTAAATTACTATGTAATAGATTATAATAGCATTATAAGATTAAGAAATAATTTGAAGGAAAATAAAAATCAAAGCAGAGATAGTATCTCCCTAGAGGGCAAGAACTAGTTCCTCAACAATATCAGCACTCCCAGATTAATAAGTAATGTCCTATAGTGACAAATAAATAGTCAGCTAAGTTAACCCTAAAATTTTAAGAAAAATAAATATATCACATGAATCAAGAAAAATTCAGAAGGAAAAAGCAAGAGGGAGCTTGTACTAATGGATATTTAAATACACTCTTCTACCCAGGCATGGTGGCGCACACTTGTAATCTCAGCATTCGGGAGGCTGAGACAGGAGGATCACTGTTCGCAGACAGCCTCAGCTACTTAGTGAAGACCTCTGCAACTCAGTGAAACCCTGTTTCAAAATTTTAAAAGAGTAATAAATTGGGCTGGGGGTGTTGCTTGGAGGTAGAATGCCCCCGGGTTCCATCCCCAGTACCACAAAAAATGGAATGAAAGTAGAAATCAACAACAGGAAACTGAAAAGAAATTACTTAATTACAAGGAGATTGAATGATTCACTATTGAATGATGAGTGGGTAAGATCAGAAACTAGGGGAGAAATAAAGAAATTTCTGGAAATAAATGACAATAGAGAAACAACTTACCAAAATTTATGGGACACTTTGAAGGTAATGTGAAGAAGAAAGTTTATAGCATTTGAGTGCCCACATAAGAAGAACAGAGAGTTGCCAAGTAAACAACATAATAACACAGCTCAAGGACCTAGAAAGACTGCAACAGTCTAATCCCAAAAACAGAAGAAGACAGGAAATTATTAAAATCAGAGCAGAAATAAATGACACAGAGAACCAAAAAAAAAAAACCCTCAAAGAATCAATAAAACAAAAAGCTGGTTCTTTAAAAAGATTAATAGGATTGACAAACCCCTGGCCAACCTAACCAAAAGAGAGAATCAACTCAAATTATTAAAATCAGAAATGAAAAAGGAGGCATCACCACAGATAGTGGAGAAATTCAAAGAATTATCAGAAACTATTTTAAAAATGTATACTCCAATAGACAAGAAAACATGGAAGAAATAGATAGATTCCTAAGCACATTTAACCTACCTAAACTGAACCAAGAGGGTATAGCAATACTAAAGCAACCAGTAGCAAACAAAGAAATAGAAATGGTGATAAAAATTCTTCCATCAAATGAAAGCCCAGGCCAAGATGGGTTTCTAGATGAATTCTACAAAACCTTCAGTAAAGAACTAATACCAATACTTCATAACTTGTTCCAGGAAACTGAAAGAGATGGAACTTTCCCAAATTCCTTCTATGAGGCCAGTCTCACATTAATCCCTAAACCAAATAAAGATACCTCAAGAAAGGAAAAGTACAGACCAATATCCTTAATGAACATAGATGCAAAAATTCTAAACAAAATACTAGCCATACGCATTCAAAACCACATAAAGAGAATAATACACCATGACCAAGTCGGTTTCATCCCAGAAAAACAAGGCTAGTTCAACATATGTAAATCAATACATGTCATTCACCACATAAATAGAATCAAGAATAAAAACCATATCATCATAGCAATAGATGCTGAAAGAGCATTCAACAAAATCCAACACCCATTAATGTTAAAAATGCTGCAAAAAAATTGGAATAGAAGGAACATACCTCAACATCATTAAGGCAATATACAACAAATCCAAAGCCAACATTATATTGAATGGAGAAAAAACTGCAAGAATTTACTCTAAAGTCAGGAACAAGACAAAGATGCCCATTATCACCACTCCTTTTCAATATAGTCCTTGAGACTCTTGCTGCAGCAATAAGACAAGAGAAGGACATCAAAGGAATTCAAATAGGAAGAGAGGAATTAATACCATCCTTATTTGCAGATGGCATGATCCTTTACCTAGAAGACCCTAAGAACTCAACCAAAAGACCTCTGGAGCTGATTAACAAATTCAGTAAAGTTGCAGGATACAAAATCAACCTAAAGAAATCAGTGGCTTTTCTTTACACCAACAATGAATCCACAGTGAAAGAAATAAAGCAATCGATTCCATTCACTATAACCTCAAAACCAATAAAATACCTAGGAATAAACCTAACCAAAGATGTAAAAGACCTCTACAACAAAAACTATACAAAATTAAAGAAAGAAATTGAAGAAGACCTTGGAAGATGGAAAGACTTCCCCTGCTCATTGATAGATAGAATATCATGAAAATGGCCATTCTGCCAAAAATGATTTATAGATTCAATGCAATTCCCATTAAAATACCAATGACATTCTTCACAGACCTAGAAAAATCAATCATGAACTTTATATGGAGAAAGAAAAGACCCAGAATAGCCAAAGCAATTCTCAGCAATAAGAATCATGCAGGAGGCATCACAATCCCAGACTTCAAATTATACTATAGAGCAATAGTAGTAAAAACAGCATGGTACTGGCACAGTAATAGGTATACTGACCAGTGGAACAGAATAGAAGATACATAAACAAATCCACACACCTATAATCAATTAATCTTTGACAAAGGGGCCAAACTCATACGCTGTAGAAAAGACAGCCTCTTCAACAAATGGCTCTGGGAAAACAGGCTATCCATTTGTAGAAAGATGTAATTAAATCCTTACCTCTCACCATGCACTGGAAACTGTGAAGTTATTAGAGGAGGGCATAGACTCCACACTACAAGATATAGGCACAGGCAGTAACTTTCTCAACAAAACCTCCAAAGCTCAGGAAATTAAAGCAAGAATTAACAAGTGGGATGGCATCAAACTAAAAAGTTTCTTCTCATCAAAGGAAACCATCAGGAACCTAAAGAGGAAGCCTACAGAATGGGAGAAGATCTTTACCATTCACCACTCCGATAGGGGGCTAATATCCAGAATTTACAAAGAGCTCAAACGGCTCTACACTAGCAAAACAAACAACCCAGTCAAGAAATGGGTAATCGAATTGAATAGACACTTTACAAAAGAAGAGATACAAATGGCCAATAGATTCATGAAAAGATGTTCTTCATCCTTAGCCATCAGGGAGATGCAAATCAAAACTATGCTGAGATTTCATCTAACCCCAGGCAGATTGGCAAGCATAAGGAAATCAAATAACAACAAATGCTGGCGAGGATGTAGGGAAAAAGGAACTCTTTTACATTGCTGGTGGGAGTGCAAACTAGTTCAGCCACTATGGAGATCTGTGTGGAGATTTCTTAGAAAACTGGGAATAGATACACCATATGATCCAGCCTTACCACTCCTTGGGTATTTTTCCAAAGGGGTTGAAATCAGAGAACTACAGCAACATATGCATACCTATGTTGACAGCAGCACAATTTGTAATAGCCAAAATATGGAAACAATCTAGGTCCCCACCAACAGATGAATGGTTTGCAAAATTATGGGAAATACACACAATGGAATTCTATTCAGCTATAAAGAAGAACAAAGACATGTCATTTGCAAGAAGATGGAAAGTCCTGGAGAGCATTATGTTAAGTGAGATCAGCCAAGCACAGAAAGAGAAGGGACGTATGTTTCCTCTAATATGCCCAAACTAGGGAACACTGGGGATACCAGAAGGACTCCAGATAATAGAAGGGAAATCTCAGCAAAGTTTGAATGGGAAACTACGAGAGGAAGAAGGGTGGAGTTGATTAATGAGAGGCTACTTCCGAATATGTATAAAAGTATGAATATAGCATGTTTCCCTGGGTATTCATTGTTGGGTGGGGGGAAAGGGAACATGGAGGGGGAGAGGGCACCAAGTACAGTTTAAATGTATAACATTTACTTTCAATAAAAAAATAAAATAATAATAATAATAAATATGGCTGGGGGTGTTGCTTAGAGGTAGAATATCCCTGGGTTCCATCCCCAGTACCACAAAAAATTAAAAAATAATAAATAAATAAATAAATAAATAAATAAATAAATAAATAAACTCTTGTTACAGTTATAGTCATTAAAAATTGTATTTTGGCTTACAAATAGGTATCTCAAAGAAGTGCAGTGGTGTCTAGAATATATAGAAACATATGGAAATGGAATGCATAATATGTGAAATGATAATATGAGAAGCCATATGTTTTCTCAGTAAGTGGTACTAGAATAATTAACTGTGCATTCAATGGGAAATTAATATACCTCAGATTTATTTATTTGTTTGTTTGTTTGTTTATTTGTTTATGGTACTGGAGATTGAACCCAGGGACATTCTACCTCCAGGCTATACCCCAGCCCTATTTTTTTTTTAAATAGGATCTTGCTAAATTGCTGAGACTGGCTGAAAACTTGGCCTTCCTGTCTCAGTCTCCCAAGAACATAGTAGGATTACAAGTGTGTCCCACCATGCCTGGCTTAACACAGACTTAATATAATGTATTTTGTAGCTCTAAGAGGTTTATTTCAAATATTAGATTTTCCCCAGGATATTCCCATTGAAATATATGCTGCTTATTGTTGCTGAAATATTGTTAATTTGCTTTATTATCTATACCCAACAACCTTAGTTATATTTTAAAATAAATTCTAGAATAATTAAAATCTATTTTAGATAGAAAAAATACTTTCATCAGTATTAGATACAAAGAAGCAAAACAAAAAACCCAGACGCCTTCATCAAATATAGCAGACAGAGTTGACAAGGTGAAAATTAAAACCTTTTGTGCAATGCAACAGCCTATACACAAAATCAAAAGAAATATGGCACACACAGAAAATTATTCACTTTTCACTTAGTATTGATATGTCCAATAATAAAAGAGATCTCAAAAGTTAATTAAAAACACAAGTGTCCCAAAATAAAAATAGGTACAGAGTTAAATAGCCACAACATAAGCAACATAGGAGAAAAATTCAAATCATAACTAGCATACAAACTCAACCTCACAAGAAATCGCAAGATTGTAAATTAGAAAAATAAATGTTTTTTGCTTTTCAGACTGACAAGATTAGATTAATTTCAGTGCTGGCAAACATGTGAGAAAATGTACTTCATAGAAATGTATATGCATTAACATTTGGGAATACAAGGAGGAGGTTATATGAAAATTGAAGGCATCCCTATCCAATGACTCGGTTATTTTACTTTTAGAACTTTCTCCTAAAGCACTTTTTGGAGAGCAATTTGAAAGATACCTATTAAATTTTTAGGATAATTTCCAATAATGCCACTTTTTCTGTTCTGGGGATTGATCTCAGGGTTGGTTTGTCACTGAACTACATCCTCAGCCCTAGCTGAGGCTGGCCTTGAACTTGCCATTTTCCTACCTCAGCCTCCCAAATCGCTGGGATTACAGGCATGCACCCCTACACCTGGCCCAGCAATGCTCTTTCTAAGTATCTATCCTAAGGCACAGGCAAAGATAATCATGACAGCACTTTTTTTTTCTTTTTTTTTTTTTTATTGGTGCACTGTATTCATACATCATAGTAGGATACATACTTTTGTAGACATACATGCACACTTTTCCCAGTCAGCCCCCACCCAATCCCCACCCCATTCTCTCCCTATCCCGCCCTCCCATGCTTGGCTTAGTAGTTGACATCTAGTATTATGGCAATTTATCTAAAATTAAAAATGATAATCTCACATAACAGTTTCATTTGTCTGATACCAAGCTTTTGATGACTTAAAGATAACATTTCAATATTTCTTTTTGCTTTCTTTCTTACCAGAGAATATTTTTTTCTATTTTTTTAGGTGAAACTATCATATATTTATATATTTATTTTTCAGAAAAAAAATCTATCCTAATATGGAATATGGACTCTAGGTACCCAAAACGATCTTGAAAAAGAACAAAGCTAGAAGATATATATTTTCTGATTTCAAACCATATAAAGATACAATAATTGAAACAGTGTAGTACTATTCTAAAGGCAGATATATAAACCATTGGAGTTAAATAAAAGCCTAGAGCTAAATTCTTCCCTATATTGTCAAGTTATTTTTGACAAGGTTTCCACGAACATTTGGTGGTGGAAATGATAACTAAATATTGTTAAAAAATAATAATTACATGGAAAAGAATAAAATTGGACCCTTACCTAATCCCATATACAAATATTAACTCAAAATAGATAATAGACCTAAATATAAATCTTAAGACTATAAACTTTTAGAAGAAAATCTGGGTCATAAAACCTCACAACATTGAAATTGGCAGTGATTTCTTGGATATGATTTCAATGGCACAGGCAACAGAGGAGTATACAGACTCCCTAAAAAAAAAAAATTGTATATCCAAAGACAATGTAAACAGAGTTAACAGTTACTAATAGAATGGGATAAAATATTTCCAATTGCTATATCTGAAGGTATATTAATATTCCAACTAGAAATCCTAAAAATTAACAATAAAGGCAAACAATACCCTTTAGAGATAGGTAAAAGACTAACATAAATAATGAATCTCCACAGATAACCAATCTTAATTGTCTGTTGGATGGAAACTCTTGTTTCTCTGGTTCTGGTGTGTGTTACCTATTTCTTCTTTGTAGTTAATCTCTTTGAGTATTTTCTCTAGTGCTGGTTTTGAAGACATAAATTCCTTCAGTTTCTGTTTGTCATGGAAGCTTCTTATTTCTCCATCTAATTTGATAGAAAGTTTTACTGGGTAGGAAATTTTTGGCTGGAAGTTGTTTTCTTTCAGAGTTTGGAGTATGTTACTCCAAGCCCTTCTGGCTCTCATGACTTGGTTTGGGAAGTCTGGAGTGATTCTAATTGGTTTGCCTCTGAATGTCACTTGGCCCTTTGTTTTTGTTGCCTTTAAGATTCTCTGCTTGGCTTCCACATTGGTCATTTTGACAATTATGTGGCGTGGGGATCCTCTTCTCCGATCCTGTCTAAAGGGAGTTCTATAAGTTTCCTGGACCTTTGTATCAACCTCTTGCTCTATGTTTGGAAAATTTTCTGCTATTACTTCCTTGAAGAGATTGTTGATCCCTTTGGTTTCACTTTCTTTTCTCTCCTCTATTCCAATTATTCTTAGGTTAGCTCTCTTAAAATGGGCCCATATTTCTTCAATATCAGATTCCTGTTGTCGGATATTTTTTTCTAGATTAGAAACTATGAGTTCATTTTTGGATTGCTCATCTTCTAAGAGCGAGATTCTGTTCTCCATGTGTTCTAATCGGTTGTTTGTGCTTTGAATTGAGGCCTTTACTTCATTAATTGCATCCTTTATCTCTTTTTGGCTCTCCCTGAGTTCTTTTCGAAGCACCTCTATTATTTCTACAGTTATTTTCCTGATTTGATCTAGAAATCTCTGATTTTCTGTTTTATCGGGTTCTGATGTTGTGGGGTTGTGAGCATTCATTGCTCCAGTATTATTCCTCTTTCCCATGATTTTGGAAGTTTGTGCCTTCTCTGGGTTCTTCCCTTGGGTCACTATGACTTCCCTTAAGGTGTTCTGGATCTCGAGTCAGTAGTATCTCAGACCCCACTACTCCTTTACTGGGTTTTATCACAGAGTCTCCGACCCAGAGAGTCGATAGAGGCTGCTTTAGACTGTGGGGGGTGCCAGGTTGCACGTTCTCCTATGGTGTGATATCTCTGCCACCGCTCCTCCCCCACTGGGTCAAGTCCCAGGGAGTACAGTACTGGGATTTCTCCTCTGTGGCCCGCAATTTGACTCACTGTTCTTGAGTACGCAGATGTAGCTGTACTGGCCTCGCTGAATTCGCTGCTGCTGCCGCCGGTGGCAATATGGCGCCGCTGCTACGCCCTCGGCTATGGGGCTGGCGTTTTTCTTCTTGATTTTGATTTCTACTCTGAATCCCTGCAGCGTGTGCTGAGCTCGGCCACTGGGAGCTTTAGATGCTCTCTGCGCAGAGAAATCCCGCCTGGCTGTCCCGCAGTGGCTCACCTCGGCTTGCTGTAGCCATCCCGTGAATTTGCCGGTGCCGCCGGCAGTATGGCGCTGCTGCCGCATCTGCCGCGTCCTCAGGCGCAAGGCCAGTTATCTCCTCTGTGGCTCTGTTCTCAGTCCGCTTTCTCTCTGGAGCCTGGTGATTTTTTGTTTCACTGGTGATGGTGTTTTCTGGCTATGAAGGGCGCTGATTTTGTGGTAATGGAGATTTGTTGTTAGCGGGGCTCTTAAGCCCCGCTTTTCTCGGTCGCCATCTTCCCGGAAGTTCATGACAGCACTTTTAACAATAAAAAAGTTGAAAATATCAAATACCAAAAGAAGAATGGGGGAAAATTACAAACTAGTCACAAGAAAGAAGTTTCTATTTCTGGAGAGTTTGAAAAATATATGCATGTACATGCAAAGCCATAACTGTGTACACATGTAAAAAAGCATAGATGTGCACACACATTAGTGGTGATGGAGATGGGATTGGACTGAAGGCATAGGAAGTCTGATTTGGAAGGATTCTTTTTTACTTTATGGATATGGATACAATGTTTTTTAAGCAGTGCTGGGATAGTAAGTGATTCTTTGAGTATTTTTAGTACTTTTCTATGTTTTGAAAAAAAAGCAAAGTAGTTTTCAAAGAAAAAAAAATATAAATCTAAGGACAAAACTGTCTCCATTGAAGGAGGAAGAGAAAGAAGAAAGGCTGTGGCTAAAACTATTACAGGTTTTAAAACCACAGAGAAGGAGAAACCCAGGGAGGACAGGATCTGAAGGCCAAGGAAGAGTACTTCCCAAGAAGGGATGGTGGGCAGAGGGGGCTAGTTGGTAAGACCTCAGATGCCCCAGTCCAGAGAGCAGTTGACAAGTGGTAGCAAAGCCAGGGAAGAAACAGATGAGAGGAGCCGCCTGAGTTTCTCTAAAGAAACAGAGAAGTCAGGGCCTGGGCTGACCCCCTGGGATTAGAAGCTCAGTCAGTGACACCCAGCACCCCTGATGGTGCTGACGTGTGGCCAACACTGAGAGCTGCTGGGTTAAGGCTTTGAGAGGGAAGTGAGTCAGGAAACCCGATGAGATGACTATAGATGATTCTTTCTCTAAGTTTGACAGATAAAAGGAAGCAGCAAAACCATAAAGCCAAGCAACAGGTTAGAGCATCAAAGAAGATGTTAAGAAGTTGCAGGCTGAGATGAAGATGCCCAGTGGACAGAAAGAATAAATGTGTAAAGAGGTGGGGAGGGGGGAGGGGAGGCACTTAGTGTGTCTAGGTTTTTTTATTATATGGCAGATAGTTTGCATATGCTGACACCATTATTATTCCTCTTATTGAATGTTTTAGCATGTTATGCTTCTGATGTATAGTAAGTGAAGCTCAGAGAAGACAAATGAACAGCAAAGGTGCAAACCTGTGCGTGCCTGGGCGCTTTCCTCTGCTCTGAGCCATGAAAAAAGGTCCTTGAGGCAGTGAGCAGACAGGGCTAGGACAGGGGAGGAAAAAGCCCACCAAGACAGATGCAGGGGTAACAAGAGCACGTGGGGAAGGGGCAAAGCGTGTCTGTGTGTAGGGAAGGAGGGAGTGAGAAAGCCACTGTGGCCAGAGGGAAGAGGCGGAGGCTCACAGCATCTCAGTTACACCATAGGAACAAGGTAATTTGCTGACCCTGAATGAAGCCGTGAGGTGCAGTGCCTGTGTGCTGCACCACAGGGTACAAAGCCACCCTGAACTTCTCTCCAGAGGCTCATGGATTAATCATTCAAAAACCAATCTGTCAGCTGCTGTGAACCTAGAGTGCAGATGACTGCAGCTGGGGGGCAGGGAGAGGGGACACCAGGAGAGAGAGCCAGGGTCCTGCCTTCCGATTGTTGACAGGTCAGCATTACCTAAGCTGCTTTTTTTTTCTATCTATCTGTTGAAATATTTTGATTAGAAAAATTATAGTAGAGCTGAGTGATTCTTTATTTCCAAAGCTGAAAAAGAAATACAGACAGTCCCCAAATGATGGTTCAAGAGGTTTTTTTTACCTTTTCCATAATGCAAAAGCATATAGTACAACCATTCTAGTAAAATAGACTTTGTGTTAGATGATTTTGCTCAAGTGTAGGCTAACTTAAGTGTTCTGATCATGATTAAGGTAGTCAAGGCTAAGCTGTGCTATTAGGTATATCAATGCACTTTCAACTTAGGTATTTCCAAGTTAGCCATGGGTTTACCAGGACATAACCTTCTCTATTAAGTCCAGGAGCATCTATATTCATCCATCAAAGATGTTGCCCCTGGGTTTTGAAAATAAATAGGAGTTGAAATACCTTCATGGACATTCATGAGCGAAAGTTAAGTATACCTCAGTCAGGTCAGGAAGCAAGCGCAGATGCACTTCCCATCGGCTAAGAAAACCAGATGAAGTTTATGGTGGAACTTACACAAGTACAAGTTATGGAACAGAAAGCATTATGCCTGTGCAGGTGGCTCTGGGCTTCTGATCCAGAAGAATCACCCAAGCATAATGGGACCTTCCGTGGCTTCCTGCGACTTGGCGGGAGGCCACTTCTGAATGCAACTTGCCAGTTATTGCAAAGCGGCAGCCAAACTGAACGGGAAAAGCCCAGTGTTCCAATAACTTAAAAAAAAAAAAAAACACTCAATAGCCTTTGTTTAGAATATCTCCTTGGTGGCCCTCTGGGTTATGTAACAATCAGATGCACTATTAGTTGATGGCATCAGACACTAGGGAGTTACTTATTCAAGGGAAATTTTGATTCAAGTAGTTGCTATTATTTGTTTCAGTATTTTTTTTTTTTTTTTTTGAGGGGACGAGGGTACCAAGTACTGAACTCAGGGACTCCTGTTTTATTTTAAAAAAGGGTCTCCCTGAATTGCAGAGGGCCTCGTTAAATTGCTGAGACTGGCCTCTGCAAACCTGTGAGTCTCCGTTCTCAGCCTTCCAGTTACTGATATTACAGGGGGGTGCACCGCCATGCCTGGCTTGTTTTAGTACTTTTCTGCAAGAGAAAACCTAGTGGGTTTTTCTTTGCAAAAGGAAAAGGGAAGGTTGTGTGTGTGTGGGTTTGTTACCACCTAAAATACAATAAAATTCAGAACATAGAAGACTGTCAGAAAGGAGAAATTCTATATTTGTGTAAAACAACAAAGGGGGTTCTGTATTATTTTGACCTGTCAGAGCATAAGCTCAGCAGCCTGGAAGTTATGGCCTAATATATCTGAAAAGAAAGCAAAACCTCTTTGGGTCAGTGATATGGGGTCAGTGTTTGCTTCCTCGCCCCTCCCTTTTGTCTGCCTCCTTCTCAGAGAAGGTGAGATTTAAATGCCTGCCCCCCACCCCCTTAAGTAGGGTGGAGCTGCTATTCAAGGTTACTTAGAAACTAGGGGAGAAATTTGACACCAAGATTCTCAACATCTTGGCTGCCTGAGAAATATCTTTGAGGTCATTTAATTTATGAAGACTTTTTAAATAATAATAATAATAATTATTATTATTATCTATTTTATCATTATTATTATTTTCTATTATTATTATTATTATTATTATTATTATTATTATTATTATTATTATTATTATTGTTTTCTATTTTCTGGGACAGTCTCAACGGAAGATGTTTGGCCCCGATCATGCAAAACCGATCTGGGGAGAATCAGCGATTTCTTCTCCATATCTTCGCTGCTTTCAGGCTCCCCCCAACTACCTCCGTCACCTTGTAAAACTGGCAGGCTCTGGACATTTCGCTTGCTGAAGAAAATCACTGTTTTGCCTCCAGCAAGGAAAATAAATGTTGCAACACTGACTCCTCCTCTCATGAAGAAAGGGTGGACAAGTGCACCGAATAGAGCTGCTTCTCCCAGAGCCACCGGGCTGGGGACCTGGAGTGGAGGCTGCAATCCCCAGACGCCCCTTCTTCCATGGGGCTGGGCTTCCCCGCCTTCCTCTTCGGTTACCCGCTCCGCTCCCTCTTTCTGGATTTTACCAGCTGTTCGTGAAACAGCTTCACACACACACCATGGGTCTCCACGTCCTTGTGCAGGAAGTGCTCCCGGCCTGACAGGACTGCCTCTGCTCCCCGGCAAAAAGTAAGTACCCGGGGCGGGCTGAGCCTGCGGCGGGCGGACGCGGTCCCCGGGCTGCGGGTTCGAGGCCCCGCGAGTGCGTGTGCGGGAGGCAGAGCGCGGCTGCTACCCGGCGCCTGCGAGCCTGGGAAACCCCGGGCAGCGGCCGCCGCCAGCCCTGCGGTCCCCTCTCGGCGGACCTAAAAATACTCCTAGGTGGTGGCCGCGCCGCCCCACCTTTTACAACTGCGCCCGCCGCCCATTCGCCTCTTTTTAAAAGGCACCTGCAACACGCCGCGGTGAGAATGAGTTTCGGTGTGGTTATGGGGTTCTCGGGATGAGATTTAGGTCAAAATAAAAAGAGACCAATAAAAAAGCAACAATAATAGTTATCATTATTGCTATGATTATTGTTATTATTGTTGTTGTTGTTTATTAGCGGGGAGGGGGTGGTGTGATGACCATGAACTCCAGGAGTCTCCCACTCCCACCACCTGCTGCGGCAGCTGCAGCCTCCTCCGGGTGTCCGGTGAGGAAAGTTTAGTGTTAACCTGTGCTCACCAGAAAGGTGTGACTCCCGCACTTCCCCCTCCCACATCAAAGGCAGCCCACCGGGGTAGTGGCCTGAGACCCGCGGCAAGAGAGAGAGAGAGAGAGAGAGAGAGAGAGAGAGAGAGAGAGAGAGAGAGAGAGAGAGAGAGAGAGAGAGAGAGAGAGAGAGAGAGAGTCAGGGAAGATGGAAAGTCAGGCAAACTCGGGTGACGGTGACAGAGCCTCAGAGTCCTATGCCAGCAGAAAGCAGGCCACCCTGAGTAGGAACATATCCTTTTAGTGACCTCTACCTGTATCCTGGGGAAGCAACCTGTGTTTTCCTAATAACCAGCAACTCCACCAGCTCTAGGATTGGGCTTGAAGATGGTTGCAAAAATGTTATTAGGAATCCAGAGGGATCCTTTTGTCTTCATTCATTGAGTTGGCTGGCAAAGAATTCCCACCAGAGTCTCTTAACCAATGGCGTGATGCTAGGCTGAGCTCTGCCCCTGGCCTCTGCAACCTGGGCAAGGCACTTGCCCTCTCTGGGTCTCAGCTTTTTCACTCAAAATTTAGGGAATGCATCAATATCTACATCTATGTCTAAAGACTTAATGGGGTAGATGTGCTGGGCAGTGCAGGAAAAGAAGTATGTGGCGGGGGGGAGGGGTCGTGGGTCCCTTTGAGAATTAATTGTGAGTCCTCTTGGAGTGAAGAGATGGGCGGCTGCTTTTTTGGAATGCACATAGAATTTTACGTGCGATCCCTCAAGGTTTGTGAACGCCCCCTGAAGACCATGTCTGAATCCTGGGTAAAAATCCCTGTCTTTAAGGACTTGTGTCAAAATCTCCCAGCTGAGCCCCAGCTGGCAGCAGGCTGTCTGTGGAGTAAGGGCAGTCTCCTCAGGGGCCTGGAGTCAGCCAGCCAGGCTGCTGACTAAAGCAGACAACCCTCCTTCCCAGGGGAGCTCCCCAGTCTGACAATGGCCTCACCGGCTTTTGCTTCCTGGGGACCCTGCTCTCAAGTCTTTTAATAACTTCCCTAAGCTGATGGCTCTGCTTTGGTCCTACAAACAACAATGCAGAGCCACCCAAAGAGGGTCGTTGTTCAAGTGAATGAGCGCCCTTCAGGTTACCTGGCTGGGGGACAGGGGAGGGGTAGAGTTTTGTTTGGAAACAATGTGTGATTTGTTCTTGAACTCTTAGTTGACTTGGTCGAGATGTTCCCTTGTACTTCTGAACTTTGGAAGGGACCAAGGATCCACATCTCATGGAGACTTGGTCTTCCACAAGTGACAGCAAGGTGTCGCAGAAAGCACACAGAAGCCCAGCGGACTGTGCTGGGAGGCACTTTGGCAAGCCACTGAGCTAGCTTCTCTGGGCAACACTTATTCCTGTCTGCAAAACAGGGAATGGGTATGCTTTTCTTGTACTATTGTTGGAAGAATGGAAATCCTGTGTGTGTCAATCATAAGCTATTATCAATATGAATGGGAGGTTATAAGTAAGTGTCCAATGGTCTCATCCCTTTTTCGAGAGTGAAATCGGTTCTAGTCTAATTATTCCTGAAGATGAGTGGAGGGTTCAGAGTACAGGGTCAGGTGTACTGTTCTGACCTGCTTTGACCGTGCTATGTCAAGCAGAGCAGTGCATGTGTGGGGCAAGTAAGACTTATCCAGACTGCAGCGCATTCTTGACCCTGATCTCAGTGTTCTTTTGGTTCACAATTCAAGATACAAAACTCCCGTTTATGCCTGTAGCTTACAAATAGCTGTGAACGCAAAGGAGAGGAGTCCGATGGCTGAATCTGTCTCCAGAGACATCGGAAGCTATCTCTGTAGAGAGAACTGTCTCCACTCTTCTGTTGCACTACTTAGTGCAGAGGTAGCTTGAAAATCAGCTCATATATTTTCTCTTTCTCTCTTCCTCTCTCTCTCTCTCTCTCTCTCTCTCTCTCTCTCTTTCTCTCTCTTGTTCTGATTTCTCAGTAATTAATGATCAGATGATGGACAAATGTGGGAAATGAATATCAGAACCTCAAAAAATTGTAGGCTCAGAAAGTAGAGATCAATCAGCATATTCTAGACAGGCATCCTTGCACACAAAGACAAAAGCATCAATATCTGCTGTGCACTAAGCTTTTAAGGTGCATGTACTAAGCACTTCTGTACATCATCACCTCAGGTAATTTTCACTAACAATACTTCAGAGTGTGAACTATTATTTAATACTCTACAAATAAAGGAACTGGAGATTAGAGACACTTACTTAACTTATCCAGTCTGCATAGCTCCAGATCCAAGCCCAGGTCTACAATGACCTTGACACCCACTCTTTTTCCACTACCCAGTGCTGCCAAGCTCCCCAGTATCAGAAAGTTGCATCATGGCAGCCGAATCAGGATTCTCTTCAAGGGCAAGGCCAGCAAAGTCTGGTGGATGATTTTAAGTGGCAAGAAGAAATACTGGGCTTGTGATACATATTAACAGATAGCAACAACAAAATCATCTCTGGAAAAATAATTTTCTTGACCTTCCCAGTCCCAGATTCCAGAGGAGCAATACTCAAGTTCAGCAGAAGAGTCTGGCTGTCTGCCACTAACTTCTTGGGCAAAACCTTTTAGGTTAAAAAAGAACTCTGAAATTTTTGTTCTTTACCACCTGTAGAATCAGGATGCCATTTGCATTGACTTCCTGTGTTAAGCATTTTTCGTTCATTGGTTCAACAGATACTTATCCAACTCTGTTTTGTCCTGGGCATTGGATGGTGTAAGAGGGAATAAGACAGACAGGGTCTCAGCTCTCATAGAGATCTATGCAAAACAGATGGCAGATAATAGGTAGGGGAGCAAGCATAGGTCATTTCAGATATTGCTAGGTGCTCTGAAGAAAATAGACTAGAGAGTAAAGGACTTTGGTGTAACTTTAAGGAGGTGACCTTTAGGACTTTTATAGGAAGGTCACCCTTAAATTTAAACTTGAGTTGTTTGTTGTTGTTGTTGTTTTAAAGAGGAGTCTGGCCTGTGAAATTCTTAGGAAAGAGCTGCCTTAACAGAAAAAAATCTCAAAAGAAAGATTTGAATCAATGATACAGTAAAGCTTCAATTCTAAAGGTGGGCCCTTTAGAAATAAACTTGGGCATTTGGGAGGCTGAGACCGGAGGATCGCGGTTCGCGCGGACAGTCTCAGCTACTCAGTGAGGCCCTCCGCAACTTAGTGAGACCCTGTTTCAAAATAAAAAATAAAAAATAGAGCAGGGGGTGTAGCCCGGAGGTTGAATTCCCCTGGGTTCCATCCCCAGACCAGCAAAACACAAACAAACAAACAAACAAACAAACTTGGGTTTAAGTAGCATGAGAAATTATGGTTTTCTATGGAGGAATTAGTGTTGGAAGGCCTACTAAAATATTCTAGGCTGTGCTATATACTTAAGATATAATTTATTTTATCTCTCCAACAGTCTGGTGAGTTTTCTATTTTTGTCTTGAATTTATAGTTGGAGAAATCAAGACTCAGAGAGACAAGTCAGCTAGTTCAAGGTTATAGAGTGGGTATATGAACCGCTACATCTGTTTTGCTCCAAAGCCCACAACATTTTGCTAACACAGCATGTGACCTTTGAGATAATCTCTGTGGAGAGATAGTGAGAGGACCAGGAGACAAAAAATACAAAAGTATGTTAGGTAGTTAAGTGCTGATAATGATTTCTATCCAGTGTCTCAAATTCCAGTTATGTGTCTAAACCTGGACTTTTCCAGACAAGAGCCCCAGTCACATTTGAATATTGAACACCTGAAATGTGGTGAATCCAAATTGAGGTGTGCTATAAGTGTAAAATACACCCTAGATTGCAAAAACCTAGTAACCATCCCCACTCACAAAACAGTAAATGAGTTTGCGGGACAGGAATAAGAAGCAGCCTGAGCCAAGAACAAAGGAAAATTCTATTTGGAAGAAGATGAAATTTTTTTCTATGTTTATCAATTTATTAGTCTAAACCAGTGCTATTCAGTGAAAATAATATATGTCATATTTTTAATTTTTATTTTATTATATCTTAGAATGCTCATATTTTAGATATGCTGGTTTAAATGAAATGTATTAAACTTCATCCATTTCCTTTTAACTATAATGTGGCTTATAGAAATTTTAAATCTCAGAGGTGACTTACATTATTTTCATCGAATAGCACTGGTTTGTCAAAGACATTTCAGGATTTTTCCCCTTCTCCCAAATATAATTTTCTCTATTCTTGACTCAGGCTATATCTCAGGTCTGCCACCAAATTCACTTACTTATTCTATCAAGAGGGAAAAGTCCCTCATAGCCCTCTCCCACTCTCATCCTGCTGCTGAGCAGGTGATCATTTGAACTGTACCCTATCATGCCGTTATTGACTTTGATTTAATAGACTCAGTGGACGCATGCCCTCACTTAGACAAATATCAGGAGACTTTCCCACATTCTGTGACCAAAGGATCATTTCACATCTGGAGTTAAAGTTTTGACTTTAAATCATTTTCTAAAACAATGTCTTTGTAATTCTTTACACTTTATGAAGTCAGATGAGGAGATAGATAAGGTTTCTAAATTGTGTGCAAAGCTCATTAAATAAGTCATTTTATGTGTAGATACAGGTCTCTCTCCGTGTCTCTCTCCGTGCCCCCCCCTCTCTCTCCCTTCTGTCTCTCCTCTCTCTCTCTCTCTCCCCCCTCCCCTCTCTCTCTCTCCTCCTCTCTCTCTCTCCCTCCTCCTCCTCCTCCTTCTTCTTCTCCTTCTCCTCCTCCTCCTCCTCCTCCTCCTCCTCCTTCTTCTTCTTCTTCCTCTCTCTCTCTCTCTCTCCTCCCCTCTCTCTCCTCCTCTCTCTCTCTCCCTCCTCCTCCTCCTCCTCCTCCTCCTCCTCCTCCTCCTCCTCCTCCTTCTTCTTCTTCTTCTTCTTCTCTCTCTCTCTCTCTCTCTCTCTCTCTCTCTCTCTCTCTCTCTCTCCTCTCTCCCCTCTTGATTAAATCAGCTCCAACTACAATTGGTCCAGTTTCCAGAAAGACTGCTTCAGAAGCATCACAAAAGGCCACCTTCAGTTTCTTTTGTCCACTAGTTAAAATTGCCCTCAAAGATGACAATGAGGTAGTGCCCCCGCACTTGGGAGGCAGAGACAGGAGGATCATGCAGGTTCGAAGCCAGCCTCCCTGGCTTAAGAGACCTTGTTTCCAAATAAAAGTATAAAATAGGTCTGGGAGTGTAGCCTGGAGGTAGAAGGGTTTCCAGAAGCCTCAGTACCACACACACACACACACACACACACACACACACACACACACACACACACAAATGACAATGAGGTAAAGGGATACTTTGCTTCTGCTGTTTCAGTTATTCCAAAGTGAAGAGCAATTGGTTTCTGGTATTGTAGTAAGAGGTCTTTGACCTGGGAGATCAGGGACTTGGCTTTTGCTTCTGTTTTCTGATTTGCATGTCATCCTCACATGTGTTGTTTTCCCCAATAATCCTGTAGCAAATTTACAGTTGATGAGATAATGCAACATAAAATCCTAATGGGGAATTGTGCTATAAAAATTAGTCATGGTTGTTGTTGATAACCTGAGTGCTGATGGCTTCTGGAGCTGTTTGTCCACAGGGAAGCATTTTCTTCACGTAGCCAGAACGAAACACCATACAAGAGGCTCTTTGAGATAGACAAATAACATCTATCCATTTCCACTTGAAATCTAAATCTGGGCAGAGTGGCAATAAAGAAACTGACTTGAGTGAACTTTAGTGTATCTTCATCAAAAGCAGCACAGTTTTTCAGCATCATTTAAGTCAGGAAGTCTATGCTTCTCCATGTGGGACATAGAAAAATAAACCAGCATCCTTGCTTTGGAAGGAGGGAAGTTTTTCTGCAGGTAGAAAGATGGCTATGAGCACAATGTTGTCTAAGTGCTGATTGAGTGATACAGTTGGAGTTTGGGAAGCTGAACATGGTGACACGCACTGCACCTGTAATTCCAGTACTTGGGAAGCTGAGAAGGAGGATGGCAGGTTTAAGACCAGCCTCAGCAACTGAGCGAGAATCTTAATAATCTAGTGAGACCTTGTTTCAAAATTTAAAAAAAAAAAAAGGGCTGGGGTGTAGTTTGTAGGTAGAATGCCCCTCCGTGTTCAATCTTCAGTATAACACACACACACACACACACACACACACACACACACACACACACACACACACAAACATATTTGGGGACTCCAGACAGCAGTATGTCAAAAGCCTTAAGGTATTTTAAGAAAACCCACATAAAAGCTGAGTGAGCATTGAGGGTTAGACTGAAGACAAAAGGAGAACAGGAGAGAGGGCATCCCAAGTAAGGGAAACTGCACAGGTGTGTGGGAGTGGAAATTTGCACCAGGCGTCCAATGATGTGAAAAAGAACATTTGGATTAATTCAGAGGCTCTAGACCCCTCGCGTTTTATCTTCACATGTATTTACATGTGACCTATGAAAAGTCACAAATAATTGCTGGTGGTGATTCTACTTGGATGATGAGGCCCAAAGCCCATTTGTTACCAGCCCTCTCTGTCCTCTGTGTGCTTTGGGGGTGTCCTGGGTCAATATGGGCAAAGTGAGGAACAATTGGTATCTCACAGCTGCCTGTAGCCACCAGCTTTATGTAATCATCACAAAGGGCTTTTTTATCAGGCCATCGGTACTCACAGGAGCTATTTTATCCCAATCTGCAATCTTTCGCTCCGTAGTTTTACAAATTGGGAAATGGAGTAACATTACTTGCTTGGGGCCACGGGGCTAGCTGGTGACAGGCGAAATGAAAATTCACAGCTGCCAAAGTCTTCAGCTCTTATTAGACTTCCTAGTGAAACCACCCATCTCTCACTGTGTCATAACACACTGTTCCTGGCCATGTTATTTCTTACATCAATGAACTGGTGATGCAGATCAGTAGGCAAAGATGGCTGGTCTGCCTGAGCTGTGAACCCTGCGATCCCAGGAGAATCACAGCCCAGGGGAAGCCACAGCGGTCCCTGGAGCTGTTCCTGCCACGATGGGGTCTCCACTCAAGTGAGGTCTGGTCCTGTCCATTCGCATCCGCACTTCCTCCACTCTCCTTGGATTTCAACTTCTCTCAAGTCCCAGCACTTGACAACTTTCCCAATTTCTCTTTTCTAATGCTTCTATTTACTGAAAGGATACTAATTTCCTGTTAGATAACAAAATAAAAGCTCAGTATTTTTATAGCTGCATTTTTAAAGAATTTCTTCTATGTCTTGAGAACTTCTGGGTTAATTGCAGTGGTGAGATGGGGTGTTGGGGTCCTTCTGCAAAATGATGAAATAAAGCTAGGGTACCTAAAGAGGCACTGCGGCTACTTTAGGACAAGAAGGTAGGTCCATTTCTGCCATCCCCAAGCACGTTTCCTTTTTTTTTTTTTTTTGTCTCCAAATATACTACTTATTTAAGAACAATTTCCAGAAGCTTTAGCCTTAGCAAAAAGCAAGCCTCTAAAATAGTGCTCCTCAACAATGTGTATGAGAATCATCTCAACAGCCTTAAATTACCCATAGACTCCCTGAATCAGGATTCTGGGAATCTGCACTTATCTACAGTCTTCCAGGTGATTATGACGTTCATTCAAAGCTAAAATGACTCTTCATTGATGACCCAAATCATTCTAGTTATTGTTCTGTCTTTGTGGTACTGGGTGTTGAAACCAGGGTGGGTTCCTACTTCTAAATTACATCCCCAGCCCTATTTTTTTAATTTAATTTTGAAACAGGGTCTTGCCCAGTTATGGTGCACTGGCCTCCACTCTGCAGTTCTCCTATCTCAGCCTCCCAAGTATTGAAATTACTGGTATGTGCCATGGTGCCCGGCTCCTCCAGATCTTAATCACTTAAAACATCAATTTTCTCTTTTGCCTTATTTTAGGCCACATTACCCAGAGAAACATCCAAGCCCTATTTTTGTTAGGTAGTATTACTGTTGGATATAAAATGTTTCGGGGATCTCATGTTCTGGAGGCAGGCATGCTCAGAGGTGAGTCCCTGGAGGCAGAGTCAGGTACACTGCAGCCTGTGGCTGCTCCATGGAGGGTCCCTGGGTCTAATTCTTTCTCTCACCTTGTTGCTCTCTCTTTCCTTCCTGCCATCTTGCCCTAAGGTTCCTGCTTGGCATCCAGCCTAAAACGGGATATAGATAGATGAATAGATACTGAAATCTCCAGCTGCATAAGCAAATATGTTTCTTCCTCTAAATTTGCGTGTGTCAGGTGTTTGGATCACAGCAGTAGCAAACTTCATCATTCTATTCTTTGGGAAGCATGATTCCCAAAGTGGGCACCATAAGTTATCTGCTTTTATAAACAGATCCTATCCTCTGTGTTGCCTTTAATAGGCTCATGACTAAAATTTCTTTTGTGCAATTTGAAAATCAGGCTGCCAGAACTCAATAAATTTGAGATTGAAAGATAAAGGTTACCTTGCCTGCTACTCATGTATTAAATTTTCCAATTGCTAAGTTGTTCTTTAGTTAACCATGACTTACTTTCTTGTCTCAGCCATTTTAAGGCCAATTAAATCCAATCATATTCACACCCTTATTAAAAATATAATTACAACAGTAGTCTCCAGAAACTGTCATTGGGTAGACTTTATCAAGGCAAGTTGGCCAAGAACTAATTAAGATGTGTAATACTCTCACACCCAGGGAATCACTCAGATTGCAGAAGCTCCTGGGCTAGGGGAAAAATGAACTGTGGTTTAAAAAGAGCCAATTCTAAGTCAACCTAAATATAGAAGAACCTGGGAAGTAGAGAATGATTCTAGAACCTACTAGCCAGGCTTCATGTAAGTCTGAGACTCCAACTCAGAAATTTATATTGATATCAAAAAAGGAGCCAGGTTTTCATATTAGAGTTGGTAGGAAAATGAGCAGATGAAAAACAATACGCCAGCTTTACTTTTCAGCGTTCTAAGATTGCAGAATTAGAGGGAAATGTGGACATCACTAAGGAGATTGCTGGGAGACAGGGGGAAAGGCCTGCTATTAGCCAAGCATGATAAATATGAGTGCCAGAACTTTTTATTCACTCAACTATTATTTATGGAAGTTCAACTATGTTTCAGAAGCCTATCAGAGGAGCTGGAGACTGAGTGATGAGGTTTCTGCTTTTGTGGAAAAGTGAGGTTAAAAAAAAACAGATATTCACCCTAAAATATAAATAAATAAGATAGTGCTAAGAAGAAAAATAAAATAAGAAAGAAGGAATAGAGACGTATGAGAGGTACTTTAAATAAACTTGAATAAACCTCCCTGTCTTGGGAGGCAGCATTGAAGTTAGCACATCACAAAACCACACAGAAATGTAAGCAGAAAACCACACAGAAATATGAAAGAAGACTGCAGCCAGAGAGAACAGCAAGAAGCAAAAAAACCCTGAGATAGGCCAGGTGTGGTGGTGCACGCCTGTAATTCCAGGACTTGGGAAGCAGGGACAGGAGGGCCGGAGGTTCATAGCCAGCCTCAGCAACTTAGCGAGGCTCTCCACAATGTAGCAAGACTCTGTTTCAAAATTAAAAATATATATATATAAAGTAAGGCTGGGGTATAGTTTAGCGATAGAATGCCCCAGGTTCAATCCCCAGTACCACCAAAATAAATAAATAAACAAACAAACAAACAAACAAACAAAAAATACCCTCAAGATTAGAAAAAGTTTGGTAAGTTGAAAAATACAAAAGAGACCAGTGTGGAGAAGATGTGCTTTGGGCATCATAGAGAGTGACAAGGACCTGAGGTAACAGGATGGATTTTAATTGTTTCAAGGAAATCATTGGGAAGTTTTTAACAGGCGTGGAAGTATATGTTTTAAATTGCATTTTAGAAATCTCTGAGCTTCTGTGTAAATAATGGGTGGGGTAGACTGGAAGTAGAGGGTCCAAAGAAGACTGATCAGAGATGTAATTGAAGGGGAGGGCAGATTATACAAAAGTGCTGGGATGAAGCAGAAGAGGTATTGGATTCAGGACGGAATGGAGAGGTAGGGCCAGCATGGCTTTCTGAGGGATTGGGCTGGTATAAGCCTCATGGACCTAGGCCTGTCTAAGATAACCGCTCCTGCCCTCCCCACCTCAGACCACTGGTTTCCATCCAAAATGAACAACATATAGTGCTGTTCAGAAACATTAGGAATTTTTAACCTAACTTATTTAAAGCAGAAGAAAACAAATCTAAATCCAATGAGAAATTTGTGTTTGCTGCGTTTTACCTCCTAGCCATAAAAAATTTATCCTGTGTCAAGACCCTTCTGATGGGGTCTGTGGCTATTTATTACTGTGTTTTTTTATACATGCTGGAACAGTCACGTTCACATTTCTAATTTATCTCCTCTTTTAGTATTTTGACACTGGGTGTATTTACCAAGTCCTTCCTGGTGTCAGATATTTACTGCTTTTGGCAGTCTGTCAGTTGCTTCATATAAATGTTAACATCATAATAGCAAGCATTGAATGCACCCTTACTAATGTGCAAGAATTTTTTAAGAATATAATGCTTTAAAGTATTCAATTCTAGCTGGCCTGGTGGTGTATACTTGTATGCACCAGTACTTGGGAGGCTGAGACAGGAGAATCTCAGGTTCAAAAATAGCCTCAGCAAGTAATGAGACTCTCATTCATCAGCCTAGTGAGATCCTGTTTCAAAATAAAAATAAAAGAGGCCTAGGGGTGTCGCTTGGCCCCTGGGCTCAATCTCCAGTAACACACACACACACACACACACACACACACACACACACACTCACACACTCACACACACCACACTATATATAATTATATACGTGTTTATAAATATTATATATATATATATAGTGTGTGTGTGTATCTCTGTGTTTACACACACATACATACACAAAGATATTTCATAAAGTTTCTTTAACCTAAGTAATGAATTCTTCAGCAATGGCTGTAAAGGCAGTAATTTTGATGATTCATCTTCTGTGCTATAAGTTTCAGCTTGGTAAATATTTTAATTAAATAGAATATTTTTTTCTTGACTGTAATTGCCATAGGGCAATTTTCAATAGAGACTGACATGCTTATTGCAAGTGCTGAATTTATCTAATCAAATCATCAGTCTGCTCATCCAGCTGCTTGATTCTCAATAAAGGTGTTATTTTAAAATATTATATAATACATGTCAGATAGTTTTGATGGTTATATTAACTCAAATTCAAAACTGCAGCAGAAAAAAGGAACGATAGAATTGCATTGAACTATGCTCTTAATTAAGTCTTAAAGTCTTTTTTTCAGTGGCAACATCAAATAATTAAAGTTTTAAAGTTATTTCATGTCTTTTTCCAAATAGCTCAAGATCCTATAAACAGCATAAGTTTTAGCTGGACCTAGTGGTATATGCCTCTACTCTCAGTACTTGAGAGACTGAGACAGGAGGACCACAGGTTGAAGGTCAGCTTCAGGAACTTAGGAAGGTCATCAGAAACTAAGTAAGACCCTGTTTTCAATTTTTTCTTTTTTCAGTGTATTCACAGTTGGCTTATAGAACATCTAAAATATTTCTTTTTCAATGGATTTGTGGTTGGCATGTAGAAAAGCTGCTTATTTTTTTAGATTGATTTTGTATCCAGATATTTTGCTGAATTTGTTAATCAGTTCCAGACATGTTTTTGATTGAGCTTTTGAGGACTGAGATGCTATGACTCTGAAGCCAGAGCCTACTGACCTTTGCTGATTGCCCCCTCTTCAAATGCATGTTCACATGTGTGTGTGCAATGCACACACACACACACACACACACACACACACACACACATACTACTACTGCTACTACTAAATCTACTACTACTAGCACGGACTCTTCATTGATCCTGGATCTTTCCTTTTAAACTCAAGTATATTATTCAATATGACTCTTTGAGGAGTATTTTCAGAGGCAGATTTACATGCCAAGTACAAAGGTGGAGATGAAATTACATGAGATGCCCACTGGTGGGTATCAGGGGGCATGCACTGTCAGTGGTGATATCACTACTAATTCAGACAGACTTGTTAAGTATCAGGGTGGGAATCCTGGGGCTAAGTGTTCAGGCTTAATCTTTTTCAGAGACTTGGGAATGTTCATTTAGGCATCCCCAGACTGGGGATGCAAAACCCCTTTCCGAAGACTAGAGGTCTAAGTTCTTCCCTGCACTCAGAGTTTTCGGCCTTTACAGGTGTTGAAAACAACCTCCCAACAGAAAAGAACTGCATGGATTGGATACTCAGAAAGATGGCAGGTTGAAAATCAGTCAGTGGAACTACCTACTTGTTAAGAGTTGGGAGAAGGGTGAGGGAAGGGAAACCCTGTGACCCAAAGAAGAATTTTAGAATGTACTCATTCCATCCATAGCAGTACCCCATCTTCTTCCTTTAACACCTTGTGTCAATCCTATGCTTCTCACTCAGCACCACCACATTGTAGTCTTTCTAGAGGCAGGGTTATGATCAATTCTCATTCCTGCACCCTACTCTGAAGCCTAGCAGTGCCTTTTGAATTAAAATAATCAATAAGTGGGTTAAACAATGAATATCACAGATCATCACATGTTCCAGATAGTAAAATATCAAATCTTCATTGGCTCAAGTAAGTTCAAACCAAATGGCCATCCATGAGACCTGAAGAAATGGAAATTTCTAATCTTCCTGTGTAGTTCTGGACTCCAGGACTCTAAGTCAGCAAGCTGATGTTTGTGCTCACCTATGTCACAGGTTGTCCATGGACATCACACAACAATGACCAGTGATAGGCACATCGCCTCCTTTGAACTGAATGTTTCTAAGAATGTGCCAAAGTACCTGATGAACCATTTAGACCACAAAAGTTCAAGATATAAATACTCGCAGTAATTTCCCCAACAATGGCTGTTCCTAAAGTAGAAGCAATGGAAAGCTTCACTAGCAGCTAAGCAGGAGAAACATTTTAAGGGCAGATGAAGAACTCCAGTCACATCTTGTGATAGCTTCATCTTTATGTGATACTAAAATTGTGAAAAGCCTTGTTGGTGTCCTGCTGAGTTAAAAGTGAGCCTTGGTGCCAGAGTCCTTCCTAATACTGAACTATCAATTCATTATACTCTTTGGAGGATCCACAACTTGCCTTCAGGATGTGAGTCTTTTGTACATTCTGCAAATGAGAAGATTCCCTGGAAACAGCACAGATTTCAGCTCTAATCTTTCAGGAGTGAAGCTGTGCCACAAAGTTAGTTACATTAATTTGCCTTACTTTCTCATCTGGTCAGTGAGGTTGCTCAAACATACATTCTCTAGGCTTGCCTTCTCCGGGCGGATAAGATATGAGAAGATATATAGAACACTTGGCACCAAAACAGTACTCAACCTGTTAGTGTCATCAGTATCACTCTCGGCAAAGGCTCCATGACTTAGCATGGCAGACTAACAAATGTCAACAAGCAAAGATTTCAAGAGCCCAGAGAAAGTGCTGATTCTGAGCTGAGCAGAAAATAATGAGCCTTGAAGGTCCTTAACAGTCTTGACCACTCCATTCTATTTCCCTTCCTTCTTGTATTTCACCAACAAACCAACATGGTGCTTCTGGTTGACAGCCCTTATGAAAAGATTTACTTTCTGTGAATGCATGAGCAATACATTTCTTCTTTCTGTTGAGTTTGCTTCAGCACTATGCTACTAAGAAATTATGTGGCTCATGGCAAGTTTTCTAAATTTCTCTTAAGCCTCGGCCTCCTTGTAAAAACATAGAAGTTAATGTCTGCATACTAGAATTATTTTGAGGGTAGAGTAAGATAATGGATGGGAAGTTCCTCATCTATCATTGACCCTCACTGAATTTCTCCCCTTTCCCTGTGACCTCATTAGTGCATTTGGATGGTCTGAACAGTGTGTCATAAATGGAGGAAAGACACTGGAATGACAAGCAGTTGGTTTAGTGGGTGCTTTGTCCACTCAACCACAAATGACACACTTTCAATATCATTGTTTTTGCCAAATACTTATCTTGAAAGTTATGTTATGAGACTTAGGAATCCAAATCTGATAAGTATGCAGGAAAAATCCTCAAAAGAGATGAGCTAAAAGATAAAACAAATACACCTTCTTTACTGACCCTACATTTGATGCCAGCAGGCAAAGTAGAGCTGTTTGGGCAGTGTACAGTTCCCAGAAATGGAGAGGGGATAGAAGCACCTGTCCTTCCTCTAGTAAAACCAAGGCAAATGGAAAAGCTCGGAAATGCACCATTGGCAAGAGGCTGGGAAAAATTGCATTGCTGTTGAAAGCAGTTCCCTTCCAGAGAGCCTGTTGGACTGGCCTGTACTGGACAGAGGTCTGAGTGGCTGGGGGCTGGGCTGAAGTAGCAGAAACTGAGCCCCAGGCACTGAGGATTGAAATCCAACCTAACAAAGCAGATCTGTTTCCATTTGTGACAGATGAGATGGATTTTGTGACTCACAAAACCACCTTAAAGGCCAAGCAATTACAAAAGAAAGATGTCTGGCTTCCTTTGGCCACATGGAGGGGCCCTCTGACTTGGGTAATTGTGTACCACTAGTTAGGGTGGCCTCACCAGAGGAAACATGTTTAGTCCTGCCCGCTACTTTTTAGTAGTATAAAAAGAAAATTTTCATTTGTGGGGGAAAAGAGTATACAGTAAGGATCCAGTAGCAAAAATCTACAAGAAATTGCAACAGCAATAACTTAAGTTCCACACTTCCTGTATTGCATTGTTAATGTGAGATTCCATAATGTATGTGCAGGGAATCTTTTGAAATCTAAGGCATAGCCCATGTAATAACTTAAAAGGCTGTGATTTCTTTTAAAATAGTAATTGCATATGCCTTAGAGAAGTCATCAGCTGAAACATAACTATGCTTATGACTTCCCCCACCCAAGTTATCATCAAGTCTGAATATATAAGTCCTTTGCAAATACATATTCAGATGTGAAACAACTTCTCCTCACCAAATCATTTCAGGGAGACTTCCTTTGCACTGTGGTCAACAAATGGGACCTTTTCACTGATATTCCTTTGGAAGCAATGAATTTCAGATAAAGTGTGATTATGGAACAATATCATGGGTAGCTCTCATTATTCAAGCAGCTAGAGCATTCATTATTCAGTAACAAAACATTCAGCTTCTCCAAGAATCATTGGTGTAAGTAGGTAGCTGCTATTAGGACTTCTGTTTTGCAGGTGAATTTGTCCAACAAATGACAAGTATTCAAAGGGAGTGGTAGAAGGACATTGACTACTGTTAGTGACAGCTGAAAATGAAATACCTAATAAATTTCAAATTTGGGCTTGACTACTTAGTCAGAGCCCCATACTTGAAGAGCTTAATGATGATATCTCAAAATTTAGATCCTAACTTCTGTGGCTTTATTTTTTCTGTCTCTGTAGTACTGGGGATCAAACCCAGGGCCTTGTGCATTTTGGGCAAGCACTCTACCACCAAGCCATTAGTATGGCTTTTTTCCACTCAATGTAGACAGAAAAGTTAAATCTTTCTTGGGAATTCAGTGTTCACAAAAACATGAAAATAGCTGGGCGTGGTGGTGCACGCTTGTAATCCCCACACTTGGGAGGCTGAGACAGGAGGATCGCACAGGTTCAAAGCCGGCCTCAGCTACTTAGTGAGACCCTGTTTCCAAATAAAATAGAAAATAGTTCTGGGAGTATATCACAGAGGTAGAAAGCCTCTGGGTTCCACCCCCAGTACCACCAAAAAAAAAACAAACTCATGAAAATACTTTAATAGTGCCAATCTAAAAACAGCAACTCTCATCTAATTGATAACAACTTGTCAAGCACAAACAATTATAAACTGATTTCTCCCTTCTCCATCTTTAATCATGGTCTCTAAATTCAGAGCATTATTTGAGGAGGATTCTAGGGATTCTTCCATGAGTGAAAATTTGTCCCAAAATACATGTTTCATTATATAAAGCAGGAACAAAAAAATCCCAAACAATGGGATAGTTTCCTAGTTGTTCTCTTATATAACCAGTTAGGCAATGTGACTATTGTGGTTACCAACGTCTTGTTATAACATGAGCACACAAATTTATTTCATACTGGGAGACTCCATTGGGAAAGAGAAAAGAAGTCTTCCATTTCTGAGGACTGTCATTTTAGTTTCTTTGCAGGTGAAACATTGCTGATATATTTGGAAAAACATCAGAAACCCTTGATCTTTATTCCAGCTAACCTTTTGACATCCCAAAAGTTCCATGACTCTCAGTAGATGGGGATCCCAGAATTTATATTAAGAAGAGCTAAGTATAGTCAGAATCTACTTATTCACTATTTTCCTAAACTTCATGAAGCATCTTTAACTTGATTTCCAGGCCTCCAAAGATATGATGATCAGATGAGTGGTAAGTGTGTATATTTTCAGGCTCTTCTTATGATTAACAGAAATTGCTTCCATGACCTATAATATGCCTAAAACATGCCTCAAATATTAAGAAGGTCTTTATGTGTTCTAGACTGGAGTTGGAAGATTTTCTGTAAAAAGCCAGATAGTAAATATCTTATAAGATTTGTGAGCTATACAACCTCTGCTACAATATTTATCTCTGCCATTATTACACAAAAGCAATCCTAGTACATAAATGAATGAGTATGGATTTGCTCTAATAAAACTTTACTATGAAAAACAGTCAGCAGACCAGTTGGCCCATGAGTTATCTGAGCCTCTTTTAATGCCAAGTATCTATCTGCTGCCATTGCACTAATGAGTTTATTCAAAATTTCAAAATTTATTCAATATATTGATAAGAATCTGTTTCATATCATACATAAAGTTATCCAAACATTTGCTTAGTCTATTAATGCTTAACTGATGTTAATAGATGACATCATGAATCTGTTGTCATATGTAAATTTTTGAAAACTTATTTACTTTGTCATATCTGTAGTCAACAATGAAGACACTTTGAAGTAGTAAGTATTTAAATTCACTACCTATTGGATTGTATAGAAAATCCTCTCCCTACTTCTGAATTCTTTCTGATGCAGTGAGTCTTATGTAATTGAATTGGGAAATAATCTATTTAGTCTATCCTTATCTATTTTGATAGTAAGATGATAGTCTGTGATAACATTTTCTCTTTAGACAGAATAGTTTTACTCTTCATGGTTTATCTTTAAACAACTCTGACCCTCTCCTCTCCGTGATCTTCTTGCACCTCTGTCTTCCATCCCAGAGTCTCCCCGGGCTTTGTGAGATCTTGAAGTGTAGAAACTAGACTATCATGCAACGTTTCACGTTGCTCATATCATCTCTTCCTAGTGAGGATCAGTTGTACCTTTTGACTACAGTAAGCAACAATAGAGAAAGCCAGAGTGTAAAAGTGGGAACTAAATTGAGGAAGCCTAGAAGAATTTTTACAGAGTAAAATGGATTACATGAGGAAAAAAATATTGACTCTTGCAAAATACTCTGAGCTGGATACTAATGCAGTCCATAAATCGTTTAAATCTTTGTTTGACCACATTTAAGCTTTCCAGAGAGTTGAAAAGAATAGGAAAAAAAATTCCTGCTTTGCCTAAGAATTATATAGTAACTGAGAGTCAAGAACTCTGGTACTAGTTTGTCACTATTGGATACCAACCAACCACACCAAGAGTTTATGCAAACCACATTCTTTCTGTGGGATGAGTAAATTTGGGGTATAATTTTACTTAGTGGACTAAATAACTCTGAACTGAACTCTACTGTCCAGACAAGATTATACTTCTAATCTTGGAAGATCTATTCTGACATTGGATTTTCTCCTCTGCCTTCCTAACCCAGTAAGAACAATTAACCTAAATTTCCTAAAATCAGTTACAAATGGAAATGTTTTGTCACTGAAGGTCCTGTGCAATAGTTCAAATTAAAATTTGTCATAATCATCATTGGAAAATATGCATAAAACAAATATCAAACACTTAGACACTGTTCTGAGTGCTAGAGAAATAATAGTGAGCTGGGTGGTGTCTGTCTACTCAGAGCTTATGATATAAAAAGGGAGCCGGTGTCAATTAAACTCAGTTGCATTTGTAATAAGATAAGGATATCAAAGAAGCAAAAAGTTTTCTGTAACCCGGAAACAGTAATGACTGCTCTAAGATCAAATGGAAATACAAATTTTTCTCAGTAAAAGAAAAACACCTCCAAAGTCATAGAGGGAGAAGGGAATATGACAATATGGTGAAATGGAGGAAACCGTGGCTGAGCCATGTGGAACATGAGAAGAAGCTGGAGGGGGCTGAGGCCAGAGGAGCGAGGGGAAGCCTTTAGTGTGTTTTCAGTAGGATAGCCTGGTCTCCGTGGAATATTTTATAAGAACGCAGACTACACTTTGGACAATACTGTGTGGTGTGAGATTGGATGCCTATCAATTCACTAAGAGGGTAAGGCAGTTGGTAAGAAAGATGAGCAGCGACAATCATAAATCTAATGTGATCTTTTCATTATATACTTGAACTTGGTACAAGCCCATGTATCATCATAGCTAAGATGATGTCCTTTGGGAACAAATAAAATGAATTGTGTTCCACACAGCTTGATTGAACTCTCTGGAGAGTTTTGATACATTGGGATTTCTGGCATGTACTTCAGAGGATAAACAAAAATTGTTTAATTGGACTCTGTTTAGGAACTCAGTACATATGATTTTCCTTAATGTCTACTTGGCATTTCATCTCCATAAGTTATACCCAGCAATAAGTTCATTGTGGTTGCTTTATCCTCCAGGACTGGTAAGTTTTGAACAATGTTTCTGAAGTACTCTTTTGGCTTGTAAAGGTTAGTATTTGGTTTTGGTTTTGGTTTTGATTTTGGTCTTTGCCTACCTCTCTACTCATTTTACCCCAGGACAAGAAACTTTAATATTTTTTCTTTTAATTGATGAAGTTTAAGAAAGTTTGATTTTGACACTTTAAATAGATGAAAGAAAATAATTTTACATATAAATGTAAATGACAACTGTCCAGAATATTATGTAGTTGGTTCCTAAAGTAAGTAAAAGATTAAGAAAATTGATTTTTTTGTAGGCTTAACAGGTTATGGCTTTTTTCTGTCACTATAGAATACAATAAGTAAATTTGATATCACCCATAATACCATTACCTCCCACCAAAAATTCAGTGTTTATATATCATAAAATTGTTTCCTCTTTCACTTAAAAATTGGAATATATTTTTATACTTCATAAATTTAATGTTATTTGATGGCCAATAATAAATACAAACTTAAGAAGTGATAAATAGTTTCTGAGCCAAGCATGGTGGTCCATGCTTATAATCCCAGATTATGGGAGGATGAGACAGGAGAATCCAGATTTGCAGCCAGCCTCAGCTACTTAGGGAGCCCTCTGTAACTCAGTGAGACCCTGTTTCAAACTAAAGAATAAAAAATAGGGCTGGGAGAGTAGCTCAGAGATAGAATGCCCCTGGGTTCTATCCCTAGTACTGCAAAAAAAAAAGGTTCTGAAAATTATCTTTAAGTTTATATAACATATTGTCATATGAATTTATTTATTTTGCTTATTTGGTAAATGTAATATAATATTCACTTCTATTTTTTTCAATTAATAGCTGCAATGAATTTTTTAATATATCTACCATTCTTCTAGGTCTCTACTTGACTCTCAAGACTAAAAATTTTTAAAAACGAACTCTTCATTTTTTTTGGGGGGGGGGGGTGGTACTGTGGTTGCTGGAAGCCCTTTTACCTCCGGGCTACACTCCCAGACCTATTTTATACTTTTCATTTGGAAACAGGGTCTCTGAAGCCAGCGCGGCTGGCTTCGAACCTGCACGATCCTCCTGTCTCCACCTCTGCCTCCCAAGCACGGGGATTACAAGCGTGCGACACCACACCCAGCAAACTTCATTTTTTTTTAAAAAAATGAACTCCTCTGGGAGGCTGAGATAGGAGGATGTCAGGTTCAAGACCAGTTACTTAACAAGCCTTAGTAACTTAGTAACAAGCCGTAGTAACTTAGCAACAAGCCTTAGTAACAAGCTTAGTAACAAGCTTGTTAAGCTTAGTAACAAGCCTTAGTAATTTAGCAAGATTCTCAGCAGCCCAGCAAGACCTTATTTCAAAACAAAAAATTTTTTAAAAGCTAAGGCGATAGCTCAGAGTTAAAATGTCTCTGAGTTAAATCTTCAGTACCACACCAACAAAACTATGTTTTTAAGATATCTGTTTCTATAATACTTGTTACAATATAATACTTGTTATATATTTCCCTAATTTGATGTTTCTGTTTTAATCCTGCTTGAAGTTTGCATTTGCTTTGCTTTGTTTTGTGAAACCCAGGAGCACTCTACCAATGAGCTGTGCCTCTGGCACTTTTTATTTTTATTTTCTTGAGACAGTCTTGCTAAATTGTACTGCTGTACCTGGCTGTACTTAACATGTTATTTTGACTAATAAAATTTCAGGTCTTAAAGTCTATTTTTCCTTTTGTGATTACTGTTTTAGCTAGTGATTCAACAAATGCTCACTGAGTATCTGCTATATGTCAGGCATTACGCAAGATACTTAAGGGTGAGATAAAAACAAGGCAGATGCCTTTGCCTACTGAGGTCTTACAGTTTAATGAGGGACCACTGTCAAAATCATATTATAAATTATGCAAGAAGGGGATTTCCGGGAAGATGGCAACCGAGAAAAGCAGCGTTTATGAGTCCTGCCAACATTGAATCTATATTGCCACAAAACCAGCGCTTTTCATAGCCAGAAAACACTAGCAGTAGAGAAATAAAAAATGTAAACACAAGGGAGAGAGAAAAAGAAGACTAGAAGAGCAACCAGAGACCAGAAAATAAACCAGCCTGCATTGCAGAGCGGCACCAGCTCTATGCCTCAAAGCACCAGGCTCCAGAGAGGAAAGGTAAACAAGGAGCTGAAGTGAGCATCTGCGGATCATTCGGGTATAATTCAGCAGTTCTTTCAGCACAAAGAACATCTAAAACTCCCAGTGGCCAAGCTCATCACATCTTTCAGGGACTCAGAACGGAGCTCAAACCAGAAAAGAAATACGCCAGCCTCACGGCCGAGGGCGTGACAGCAGCGCCATATTGCCAGCAGCTGTAGCTAGTATACCATGCCCACGACAGCATCAGATCAGCGCGCACAATAACTGTAAGTGAAATTGCGCCGAGAAATCCCCAGGGACTTGCGCAGCTTTAATTATCTCCCTGGGTCTGAGATTTTGCAGTCCAACCCAGTGAAGGAGTAGTGGTGGCAAAGTTACCACACCCTATTCGCAGCTCCCCGTGGGAAAACACCCAGCTCAGCACCCCCACAGTCTCTCGCAGCCTCAATTAGCTCCCTGGGTTTGAGACTTTATGATACAATCCAGTAAAGGAGTAGTGGCGGCTGAGATTGCCACAAACTCGAGATCCAGGGCTCCCTAAGTGAAGTTGTGGTGACCCGAGGAAGAACCTAGAGAAGGTACAAACTTCTGAAATCATGGGAAAGAGGAACAACAATAGAGCAATTAACGCCCACAACCTCATAATAGAACCTGATAACACAGAATTTCAGAGATCTCCAGAAGCATTGTTGCTGTTTGTGTATTGAATGATTCTCATTGTAATTGCAGTTAGGTGAAATCTCGGGATAGTTTTTATGTGCATCTTTCTGATTGTTATAGATGTATAGATGTTGAACATTTTTTATACATTGATTGGCCATTTTAATTTCTTCTTTTGTGAAGTATCTATTTAGTTCACTTGCCCATTTT